>NC_090268.1:204555623-204861363 GCF_040414725.1 Anabrus simplex | reverse complement strand
GACACATGGAAAAGGTATTGCCGGCAAATTTTCAGCGGGTTCTCTTCAGTATTATGCCAATTTTAAGTTAATGGTCGTTAAACCCGCGGAAATAAAGAATAATTGTGCAGCCGCAAAAAAAGAAATACGGCATGACGAAAGCCAATGTTCGGGGTCTAAAAATGTGCAGGCCTCCTGTACAATAAAAGCATTCGTATGATTTTACAAAGTACTTTTTGAGCATGATTAAAGTTTTTGAAGGAAAAAAAAATGGGGTGCGTCTTGTATTTGGAGAAATACGGTACTATATTTTTTTCAAAATGAAATCAAACGTATCGGATTTCGAAAAATAACAAATAAGTAAGCCGTCATCTGGGGAACCGCAAGTTTTGAACACAGTGGTTGCCATTTCAATCCGATTTTTAATGTGTGTGCGTTTTCCACCGGCTTTTGTGCAAAATCGGATATAACGACAATCCGATATAGCGAGTAAAATTTTCGCGGTTATCAATTCTCGCTATAACGGACTTCTACTGTACTATATAACTTTATTTATGCAGTATTTACCGATACGACCACTATTTGAGAATTAAATTTTAGGCTTTCCCCTAAACTACCATTTCACTCACCATCAATAAAATTATTTATGGCCTAGATTGTGGCGACTTATTCTCCGACTGCAAACTGATTTTCATTCAATTCTCTTTAGCCGTTTTCTCGTGATGCGTGTACATACATACATACATACATACATACATACATACAGACAGGCAGAAATTACAGAAAATAAAAAAAGTCCATTTCTTTTTACTGTGGACACGACCGATACAGAAATAGCATCCTTTTTAAATTCTGAGCAACGTACAGACACAACTCTTATTTTATATATACCGATGTTATACACTAAGATCCAGCTAAACATGTCCACAGGAAAGCACAGATTATTGTAAAATACACTTGCATCTAAATAACTCAACACTGTGAAGCATATAGACACTGACGGAATATCACAATATGAATTATATTCTATCTAAATTAATATTTTTCGAGGAACATGAATAGGTTCACCTTTTGGCATTAGAAAAAGGTCTTCCCTGACCTTAGACTAATTCTCAAAATGATGTATGCACACTACAGTTTGGTCATCAATTTCAAAATAATGATGTATATTCCTAATCCATTTCTCTCTTAATGTTTCATTCTGTAGAAAACTTAAGGATAGTTGTATGGGAGACACTGCCATAGTTAGACTTAAACTTGGTTCATAACATGATTTAATAAAAAACACATTATGACATTATTGCGTATAATTACAGATCATAAGCATCCACCGACTCATATAAATACACTCGCATACTTATATTCTACAAAAGAACTAACATTTATAGTAAACTTTCATCAAATTACACAGACTACGTACGATAACAACAAACCAAAACAAACCCACAGTTCCAACAAGTCCAGCGACTCAATTCGCCATCTTTGAACAATCGAGAGTAGCATTAAGGTCTGAGAATTGGAGTTGGTCTTGGTTAAAGATACTGACATTTTGTTTTCACTTTCAGTAATAGTACCTAAGGGTTAAGAATCGGACTTACAGTAGTGTGTCACGGCGTTAATATTTTCTGAGATCATATTACGAACTTAGTTTTTTTTAAGGTAGCACACTGTTTTGTACACATAGCCTTAAATCTACAAACATTACAAATTCAGCACCATGATTATTTTGAAAATCGGACAAGCACTTCTTGAAAAAATATGTATTCAAACGTGTTTCATTTGTCAGCTGAGGACTAACCTGTTTGATTCGCTCTATGTATGAAACATGAGCTAACTGTTGACATACAGAGTTCCAAGATAGGTATTCTCTCTACTGCACTCATAACTAGACTATGATAGAATTTATGACTTAACACCTTTAATATCGCCGTAGGTAACTGGTAGGCCTAAATGGAAAACAGATATAGACCTTGAGCTACAGCAGATAACATAGCCCTGTGAATGTGATCCAAGAACAAAACGAACTACATTTTGCCACAGATACATCCGTGACAGCGTACCTGATATATCGGTGACAAAGTAACAGGCTGTGATTTATCGATCATCTCTAAGAGTGTAAGCTTGATAGTATATCATCAGTAGTTTTCATATGGAAACGTGTGTGCCGATAAATTTTGTCAAAAACCTGGAAAAGTACTGCATGTTCAATTGTGAGCCCTTTAATACCATTACCAAAAGTGAAAACAGAATGTCAGTATCTTAAACAGAAGAAGAGTTATTTGAGGGGGACATCTTAGCTGAATAACCCCGCATAATTTGTGAATAACTGTAGATAGGAAGTACACCTACCTGGATACATCACAATAATCGTTGTCGACAGGGCAGCTTCTTGTCATGCAGTCCAGGACCGGAGATGTTCTTTGATGATTCCCCTTCAGTGATGTGTGCTTTTAAGTGCTGGATCATCCCAGAAGTATTTCTGCTGACGTATTTTACTTCTTTTGAATAAACAACACAGCGGGATCTCTCTTCAAAATAACCTACACCCACGACTTAGGTTGCATTTCGAACATCGTCTTAAAGTTGTCACATACAATTACACACAATTACACAGTCATATAATGAAGTATCAATTATGACGCAAATACTCTAGAACATTGTAAGGAATTACCGGTAAACACAAGCACTGGTCACATGGACATTGAATGTGGGGTCTGATAACGATGTAAACCTATAGTAACCGTCAGTTTCTGTATTTAGCCTACTCATTAGTGTATTTACCACTGCATGTAATGCCAGAATGCGTATCCTTTATTTATGTTATACTGCGTCAAAATAGACCTCGGTAGAAATAAAAGAAATGAACGCCCTAGTCGCTTGTTGACATGTATTTACGGAATGGAGAAGGTCCGTGGTTGGCTATTCGCATACTCAGCACAAGCAACATTCAGCTGTGTCTACTGGTAGCCCTACGACACACTGTTAGCCACACAATGCGGGGACAATGCTCTAGAGTTCTCTCAAAATTTCTCGCGAGAAATAGTGCCTGCACTAATCTCGAGAAGTGTTGAGATCCCATTTCAGACTGCCCAGTCTTCAAGTTAAGCACTCAACGAAGAAGTAGATTAAAAAAGATCATGATTGTTACAAAATTCCAATAGTTTATTGTTCACATTTACAACATTTGTACAACAATTCCTCCCGTACACACAATACATTCCTTACCCTCACAATTAAAAGAAATTATGTACATATTAATTTACAAGTCGGTAAATTAATCATAATAATCAGTCTGTTAATATAATAGTTTATTAATACACCTGAAACATGTATTAATGCACCTACCTCAATAAACTACAAATTTAATAAATAACTGAGTTAAGATGTAACACCTTTCCCTCAAAGATAATATCACAAAAAGTTTTTAATTACAAAATCACCTTCTTCGATAATACTATTGTAGCTTGTAAATGACATGCAACAATTATGAATCAGAATAAATTACAGCTGCATTTTCCTTTATACAACTTTCAAAGAGGAAAAGCATTCTGAAAAAAGGCAGTTAAAAATCAAACATTGAGAAAGAAGGAAAATAACCAAACAATAGGAAAAAAAAAAGACTGTTTTGCGGAGCTTTACTACCAGGCCATGACTGTAGTAAAATAATGAAAAGAATTAGTAATTGTGACAACAGATAAAACCGAGTGAGTTGGCTGCGTGGTTTGTGCCGATAGCTTGCATTCAAGAAAGAGATGGTGGGTTTGAACTACATCATCGGCAGCCCTTAAGATGATTTTCCACTATTTCCTATTTTTACACCAGGCAAAAACATACCTGAACTGGTGCAATATAAAACACCATCACCACTAACAAAAAACCCAGATAAATTTTATGATATACTAAATCACTCAACTAGGATTTATCTGTGACTATGCGCTTAGACACCTTGTACTTTAACAGTATAGGCTAACCCAAGTGAAGAAAATTACCCTGGGTCTTTAAGGAGATGGCATTAAGACTGAGATCAAAAGTGAGTCAAAATGGAGAGAGAAGAGAGCCAAAGAACCCCGGGTTGACTGAAATTTAAAAAATCAAAACAAAAACAAATTCATCTTGGACCCAGATGGGATAATATTTCACCAGTTCTCAAAACATCGACTGAATCAGTATAATAGCACCGAGCAAGTGGCCGCATGGTTTGGGTCACATAGCTATCAGCTTGCATTCGGGAGATAATGGGTTCGAATCCTACTGAAGATGGTTTTCTGTAGTTTCCTATTATCAAACCAGACAATTGCTGGCGCTGTACCTTAGTTATGGCCTAAGTCTCCTTCTTCCCCCCCCCTAGCACTTTCCTATCCCATCATCGCCATAAGAGCTATCTGGGTTGGTGCGATGTGAAGCAAATTGTAAAAAATATGTAAATATCAGCTATTTTAGAGTAAGGGAATACTTCCATCACCTCAGGAAGTAATTTACTTTTCTTTCTCAATGTTTGAGAATTTCACCAACTATGCCAATATATTATAACAGAATGTTCAACTGATAATTTTATATATACAACCTGTGACAATAAAGTTCAGTGAATAAAGTCAGAACGGTCGATCCGGCAACACTGGCGACACAAACGCTGCACCTGCGTAGCAGCAGGCTTTGACCACCTGCTCCCAATGTTGTTCAGTTGAGCATCGTGTGTGTGCCATGTAAGACCTGTTTGACACAGTGCATGTTTAGTGCGTTGGTTCTGAACTGCGAACAGGAACATGAACGACCAAAAGATCAATGTACAGTTTTGTTTTAAAAGCTTGGCAAGACACCGAAAGAAACGCATGCGATACTGGTACGTGTTTATGAAGATCAAGCACTGTGCTTGAAGTGTGTGTACAAGTGGTTCGCCTGTTTGCGAGGAGGCCGGGAAAGTGCTTCTAACAACCCCTGTAGCGGAAGACCGGCGACCTCCATCAGTGACGAAAACATTGAGAAGGTGACATTTATCATGAACGATTGGGGATTAACTGTGCGCATGATAGTGGATGAACTGCAGATTAACCATGAATCTGTGCGACAAATCGTTACCCAGAAGTTAGGGAAGAGGAAAACGTGCTCTCGTCTTGTGCCACATCACTTGACTAACGATCAGATGCAGGCATGTTTAGAGGCTTCACAGAATTTTGTCGAAACGGAAGATGCGACACCAAATTTCTTGAACTGTATTGTCACTGAGGATGAAACCTGGTGTCTCAGGTACGACCCTGAAACGAAACAGCGAAGCATGGAATGACGCTCTCCAGGATCCCCTCGTCGGAAAAAGGTCAGAGCCAAAAAGTCACGCATCAAATTCGCTTTGAAAGGAAAGAGATTTGACGATATTCCTGACATCCACCGAAACGTAACAAGGCTTTTGAACACCATCCCAAAGGAAGCCTTCTTGCAAAGTTTCCAGGACATGTATCGCCGATCTCAGCAGTGCATAGTTATGGGAGGGGACTATTTCGAAGGACAGTAAGGTCACTGTTGTGCATTGTTAATCTATGTTGACAGTACAGGACTATTCACCAAACTTTATTGTCACAGGTTGTATATAAAGGTTTATTACTGGGCATTCGAAGAATGTTCTACCATACACCCTTCTATGAGGGTTCCAACATTAGGCCGGCAATGGACTACCTCTGAAAAAAATTAGAGTGGAGAGCTTCCGATCACTGTGTTACTTTGGCAATGCTCACACCTTAGATTGATTTACTCTGAAGAGTGCTCGACAGTGATGGTAGTGCACATGAAACCCTGATAAACATTCAACTGAATATGAACATCTTCATGCCACTTCACACAGGACAACTGATACACTTATACCTTTCCAGCAAAGGCAGGAAACTGAGTTTTGCTTTTGCCCCAGAAATGGTTGAGTTCTGAGATAACAGATTCTGCCTGCAGTACATTAGTGAATCCAAGACATTAACATATTTCAAGTGAATCTATCCTGGCTGAATTGAATGACACTACATGAGACCCTTGGAAGTGAATAGTGAGCCTGTCAAACAATATGACATATGAGACGAATCTTGGGGCATGTTTGGATATTTATTTATTGTATGGGTTTTGGAACTTTATAAGGAGACAAAACTAAGGCTTGCATTCAGACAGACGGTGGACAGTTTGACCACTGGACTTAAAGAATAGCAACAAAGTGTATCATAATTTGAGACAACCTTATTTGAATACACGAAGATTATACTTGAAAATCAGATAACTCAGAAACTAAGGATTGCTAAACTAATGTTGAAATAAAATTTTTATTCTCCCTCTCTACACAAAAAAATATATCCATTCTTGAAATCTTGCTCTGTATTTTTGTTACATCCTGTATTTTTCTATTTGTATGGTTGCTTTCTCATCTTTCTCTTCTTCTTTCCCTTTCTTTCACTTGATAATGTCTGCTCTTATTTTATGCACATTGCTCTGCATGCCCACCTTAAATAAATTTCCTGATTGTCTTTCTTTGCCTGCCTTTCCTTGCTCTTAATTTCATTTTATTTCAACATGGAATCTTTTCAAATCTTTTATCAGCTTGATGGTATATTTTTTTGTACTAGTGCAACCCAAGGCAATTTATTGTAAGGCTTCTAGGTACACTACATTCTTGGTCTTACCAACTGATAATTTCATTTGCATAGATCAGTGTCTGCTTAGTACCCTGATAAGCATACTGATGTGGGTAGGCCTGCCACAAATAATTTACTGGTCTGGTAGGTATGGTAGCAAATCATTATTAGTAACTGTGATAGACTTGTCGTTGAAAAGCACCTACTGCCATAGTTTGGTCATGTTTGTCAAATGAACACTATTAGACTATTCTGGTGAGAACTGCCAACTGCATGGAATGAAAGCATGTCATGAACATTGCACCGAGTTTAGTGGCACTCACAGCAGTGTACAGGCTACAGGGCTGGCAATAATCAGCTAAGGAATGAAGAAGAATAGCTACAAACAATTTCAGAGATACCAACTTTCAAGAAAGGCAATTCGTAATGCAGCCGTTAAGGCACGGGCGCGCGCGGGGGGGGAGGAGGCGCAGCGGCTGTCGTAGAATATTTTTTTCCGAGATCTTACTAACTTACATACTCCGTTGCAAGCTTGTAGTTGGTAACGTACACTGGTGACATGATTTTTCTTTTGCTATCATGTGCATCCTCTGCACTAACAGAGCACTTAACAGTTCCGAGTTCATATTAGCACCGAATTCAGTGTTGTTCTTCCTCATCATGCGTATCTGAAATGTCACGGCTACACGCACACTACCGTACTAAACATGTGTGAAAGAGATTTCGAGGAATGCAGTCAACAGGGTCATTCTTTCGAGCATTCCTCCCTACATTTTTGAACTACTTTTGGTTTATTACTAGCGTCACTAGTCACGGTAACATATTCACACGTATTTTCCTGCGCAAGAAATCGCTTCATTATTTCAAACCTTTCGCATTTCGTAGCACACGATTAGCATATATCCTAGAAGAGCAATGTATGTAAATTTGGCAACCAAAATCGCAATAAATACTTCTTCAACAGTCACGCACACAGTATTCACAATTAAACCGAGTTTGTCACCACTTTGCCGCCAAAACAAAGACAATAGAACTCGCTGCAAGGCAGTCTGATCATGTGACGAACAAAGACAACAACTCCGCAAGATATACCACTTGACAGGTGCCTATATTTCCGGTACTGGAAACACACACTGCGTTCGGCGCGTGAAAACTCAAAATATTCTTAAACGAGGGACAGAAAGAGGTATAAATGACTACTGAGAAATCCGAAAATAATATTCTGAGAATTCAAGCTCTAATGGCATTCCTTGTGTATCCTCTAGAATACTTCATAAACTTAGATTTAAAAATAACAAAAAATCGTAATTTGTGGTGTGTGATTCGTAAAGGCGTAATTATGATGGGTAATTCGTAATTATTACGATTGAATCGTAATAGTTGGCATCTCTGCAATTTACTGGTCTAATAGGAGTGGTACAACCTTCAAATCCTGTTTATTGTGTATGCATGGTGGTGGTGATTGTTTTAAGAGGAAGTACAACTGGGCAATCATCCTCTACATAACACTAATCAGAGATAAAAAAAATGGAAGGGGTCCGACACTTCGAAAAATGGAGGTATCGGCCAAAGTAAGACAAGAGCCACGAAGGTCAAGAAAATGAAAAACTCCCTAGGCCTCCATACGTAATACCGTCGGGGTCGGAAAAGAACAAGAGTTGACCAAGGGAGGTCGGATAGGATAGATGAAAGTGAGGAGCCTGGCACAAGTAAGTGGAAGCAATGTCAGGACTTAGCTAAGGGCCCCGTGGTCGCCAACCCACGCTCCAAAGTTCAGAGTCCCTGAGGCCCCTTTTAGTCGCCTCTTACGACAGGCAGGGGACACCGTGGGTGTTATTCTACCGCCCCCACCCACAGGGGGATGTATGCATGGGCCAAACCACCTATCATTATTACCAGAAAAAACAGAATAGTACAAAGGTTAGGCATGTTAAACCAGACTAATGACAGGTCTGCAAAGCAACCCCCAATTCCAGGGTAATATAATGTGTCAGCTGTTAACATCTGTCCCATATCTCTTTGGTAATGAGGTAATTTAAACAGCAGCACTGGAATAAAACTATCATGGAAAATATGAAATTTGCCCCATCTTGAGCACAACACACAAGATTTGAATGAGCCCAGCAGTGATATGCACACATGGGAGTTGAGGTAAAGGTAAGGGTTATTCTGCCCAAAGGCAGGTCCGAACCTCCGCAGAGGTGTTCCTGAGCCGGAGTTTACGTACGGTAGGGTGGCCAGTTCCTTTCCGCTCCTCCATTCCCTTACCCCCCTGCCAACAGCGCGTGGCAACCCATCCAACTCCTGACCACGCCCAATGTTGCTTAACTTCGGAGATCTCACGGGATCCGGTGTTTCAACACGGCTACGGCCGTTGGCATGGGAGTTGAAAATGAGCAAAAATCCACTTCAGTACAAACCCAAGGATTCAATGACAAAATCAACTCATGAGAAGCTGCTTGAATAGAACACAGTACCCCAATGATAAGCTGTATGTGCAGGTTTTTTTTCCTCTCATAATAAAAGTGTGCTGCTGTTGGAAGGCAATAAGTAAAAGTAAATAAGGAATGATGTAATGGAACATCAGCGCAGCCTTTAAAATGAGCTGTTCAACGTTGGCCTTTTTCTACCCCTCTCACTTTGACTAAAAGCAAAATGTAGCCTATATTTGGACTAAGAGGAGCATACATACATGGACATTTTCATGTCAGTTAGATCAGTTGTTTTCCCATGGTGAAGAATAAAGACAGGCAGGCATAGTCATAAACTTTGGTAATGATCTTAAGTCGTAATAGAGAGACCCAAAATTGTTAGGAAAGCTTATTCCTTGCCAATACAGCCAACAGGCAGTGTCTTATATGTACATATACATTTATCTTTTGTCTAATTTATGGCAGAAAAATCATCTGTTTTCTGTGAAAATATGACAACAAGAACTACTACTCTAAACATACCAGGCAATAATTTACCTCGCGCTGAATGAGAGTACAGGTCGTACCACGTAACTTTGGTCCCTAAGGGAGCAACCTAACTATTTCTCCTCCATTATTGCTGAAGGTAGTGATTTATAGTTATTTTCTGAATGTTGGGTTGCATTCTGAACCAACAACTATACAGTGTAGAGACCCTGCCTGCCGATACATCTTATGTGCAGTTATCTTTCATCTCACATGTTGGCATTATGTGGTAATTTCTTTTCGTGACTTGTGAGATTATTATGTGCAGCCAACAATTAATTATATTGCCATACTGTGAAAGTCAATACTGGTGCATCTGGGAGAGTAATTAATGCATATTTCATTTTTCTGCACAATTGTAAATCTATGTAGGTAGGCCTATGTTAGAATAATGGCATGTTCAAATAACACATTTAATAATGTAGTTGGTGTACCAGGCAAATTGACCGTGTGGTTAGCGGCGCACAGCTGTGAGCTCTCATCTGGGAGATAGTGGGTTCGGACCCCACTGTTGGCAGCCCTGAAGAGGGTTTTCCGTGGTTTCCCATTTTCACCCTACGCAAATGCTAGGGCTGTACCTTAATTAAGGCCATGACCGCTTCCTTCCCATTCCTAGGCCTTTCCTATACCATCGTCGCCATAAGACCTATCTGTGTCGGTGCGATGTAGATTTAAAAAAAAGTAGTTGGTGTAAGATGACAAATGGAACAGTTTCATATCGATGGTCTTATTTTGTCCAATTCTTATGTAGATTTTAATTACAATATCTAAGAATCAAAGAAAATCTGCAAGAACTACTCAAGAAAGGAAAAAGAAGTCGTCTGCTTAAAGCTCACTCTAGGACTCTATAGTAAATATGTATGAGGAATAGAAAAAGGGAGATCAGATAGAAGATATGAACCACAGTGACAGAGCTATCATATTGAGAGTTGCTAAATTAGCTCAGGTAAGAATTTATTTTTATCTTGTTTCTATGACAAGTTTCTGGCATAATGTAAATCAGGTGAAAAAGAAGGAGATTTCAACATTTGTAATTGTCGTTGTTTGAGTCATCATTTGTAAAACTCAAAGTCATAGGTAGGCAATAAGAGAGCCCTGCTCTGTGAGCCAACTGCATGAGCGTGGGCAGAGCCGAGAAGCCGGGAGCAGTTGACGTCTATCTAATAGTTTGTGCTGCAAAGACTAGATGGCGATATGCGGAATCAAGGTGCAGGCATAGTTACAGCATTGCACCAGGCTGAGTATATTATGTTTATGCAATAAAATAGCATAGTAATGTGCCATGCATCGTGTAGTTAAAAATACTTATTACTCATTTTATAGACAGTATTACTGCTTTCAGGCCAATTTTGGAGGTTTGGCGGCATCAGACGTCGTCTATGCGGAAATTCCTGGATTCAGGAGGTCAAATAGACTGTATCGCAATTGACCTATAGGTATAAGGCATTTGATATGGTAGATCATGGGAGACTACTGGCAAAAATGAGTGTAATTGGACTAGAAAAAAGAGTGACCGAATGGGTGGCTATATTTCTAGAAAATAGAACTCAGAGAATTAGAGTACACAAAGCTTTATCTATCCCTGTAATAAGTAAGAGGGGAATTCCTCAAGGCAGTATTACTGGACCTTTATGTTTTCTTATTTACGGGGTGTTTCTATATTCCCATTACAGACTTCGAGGGCTTGTAGTGGGGACCAAGACTGTTAAGTTTGGCATACGAACTTGTGTCTTCCCGCTATCCATAAAAAAACCCACCATAGCACATGTTCAAATCTCCTGCATTGTACGCGTCACTGACTAGAGTACGTACGTCATTGAGCGATCACGTGATGTCTCATTCCCCCTACAGATTTGTTGACATTCTATGCCATTCAGTTGAGTGTGTGATCCACATGGAGACGTGTTGCACATGCTGTTGTGCTTGTGATCTTCGTTCATACTACAGTACAGTAATAATTTACTAAGTACACAGTAGTAAGCTGTATGTACAGTACTGTACTTACACTACTGCACCAAAGATGTGTGCAATAGTGGATAGGTCGCAGTGGCCTGACTGCTTGGCCCGCACGTTCACCCGACTTGACACAGCTAGACTACTGACTGTGGGGTCACATGAAAAGTTGATTTACAAGACCCCGTGGTAACCGCGGAAGGCCTACTGGCGTGGGTTATGACTGTGGCGGATTTTGGAGGACCAGGGGTTGGTGACCATATATAAGAGAACACGATACATACTTACTGTGTCTGTGTTGACGTCGGTGGTCGTCAATTGAGCCCCACCTGTAATTGGACCCAGATGACAAGCAATAGGAGTTGGACAGAGCGCAGGAAATGCGGGAGCTGTAAACGTGTGTTGTGGTGGTTTTTTGCGGATAGCGGAAAGATGGTATGTTTCCGGACACACGTTCTTATGATAAATTTAACCGTCTTGGTCCCCACTGCAAGCCCTCTAAGTCTTTACTGGGAATTTAGAAACACCCTATATATCAAATGGTATGTGTAAAGAAGTGGAATCAAATATAAGGCTTTTTGCAGATGATGTTATTCTGTACAGAGTAATAAATAAGTTACAAGATTGTGAGCAACTGCAAAATGACCTCGACACTGTTGTGATATGGACAGAAGGCAATGGTATGAATCATGAACAAACCTATCACATTTTTAAGAACATTTTTTGCAAACAGACTTTTCAAATATGCATAAAATGACTGCAAACTTTTATCAATGTTTGGCTCAACATATCTGTGTGAGAAACTGTTCTCTCTAATGAAGATAAATAAATCTCCACAAATGCTACCCTGACTGACGCACATCTCACTGGAATCTCTTGGAATTGCAAGTGCAGGATCAATCGCACCAAATATAACTCATCTTCTTCAACGAAAAGATACACTCCACATCATCTACTAAATGAAATTTCAGGTATATAAGAACACACAGGCTTATGTTTTGTTTCTGGTAAATTATATTTATTCATGTAGCTTATTTATTTGTGTACTTAACCTTGAGCTAGTTTTTCGTTCATTGTTTATGCTGTATTCTAAACAACTTTTTATATTGTCTTATTGTATTTTCAGGACTATAGCTAATAGTCAAAGGCGTATTTAGTTATCAGTAGAGCCCGGATTATTTGTAATAAAGAAATAAGAAATATGTACATTAATATGTAGCTAAAATTGTCAAAATATGTAGTTAAATATGTAATATAAAAAATATGTAACTTAATATCTAAGCTTTATTTGATGTATTCTCGAAAACAGAAAAGGAAACAAAACCGAAAAAAGTTAAAAGTTCAGATGTTATTCAACCTTTAATTTTATTTGGAGGCGCAATTAATAAGTATATATTTTTCCAATTTTCTGCGGTCATCAAATGCCTTCTGTCTGTTAGGATATTCTTATATATAGAAAAAGACCTTTCAACTTCACAGAAAGTCGATGATGCATATTTCAAATGAAGAATGATACTGAAACGTTCTCATTCTCAGGCAGCTGCACATACTCACTATTAATTATTTGGCATACATTTGAAAAAAAATCTACTCTAAGTTCTTTCAATACATCATTGAATTTTACTGAAACACACTCACAGATTGCTCACGGCACAACACTCAGTTTACTGATTGCATCTTCCACTATGGACATAAATTCATGGAGGGGCAGTCCAGAAGTTTCCAGCTTTGTAATGCTGTTTGGAATCCAAATAAATGGCTTGTGATGCATGCAGTCGATGAAGCCACCTCTGAATCTTGAAGAGACTCGCGCACTACACTTCTGCACAGATGCTGCACTTTCAGGAGGAAATGTTCCCACCACTGACTTCACTGCTTCAAAATGTTCAGTAATGAAGTTTACAGCTTCTATCCTAGTTTCCCATTTGGTGATCACAGGCTGTGCAGGGAAAGGCACATCTGGTAACATTTTCTTGTGGCACTGCACAGGATAGGGAGATTTGCAGAAACTGTTTCTTGTTGCTGATACTAAACCATTCACTTGATGAAATTTTTCTTTTATGGTCTCAGCTAATCAATGTAATCCATGTGCCAAACATGTGAAGTGGACCATAATTGGGTAAAACACAGACAACGCAACCGCAGCCTTTAGCATATAGGATGCAGCATCTGAGTAGTGCGCTAACACTTTTTCTTCGTTAATCCCTAACTCTAAGTCCGTTGTTGATGAATTGCGACACTGTAGCATGATTTGTCTGTTCCAGTGGTTTGCAATAAATTAAATAAGACTTACATGGAGCCTCTGGATCCAATTTACTTGCTAGAAGATTTGCAATGAAATGACCCAAGGCATGGGTCGACTCGTCAATGGCAATCCATATGTATGAATCGCCATGTTCAGCTTTAATCGTTCCCATTGTGCTAATGTAGCAGGAGTTCAAATAGTTTTTCCGGAATATTGAAGTTGCAATATCTGCGTAGGAATCCTTGAAACTTCGGCACTCCAAGTTTATACCACGGTATGTTTGCAGCGACCACTGTCATGCACAAATCTTTATTAAATTCACTGGTAGAAGACGAAGGTTCCAGAGGCACATGTGTAAGAACTCGTTCCTTTGACAGAGCAAGTTTTTTATTTCTCACATGAAGATCAGGTTTTAAATGCTGTTCTAACTGTTACTTCATGGAGCACCCAATACGTTTGTCACACACTCTGCTTAGAACGATTTTACCATCACTTGTAAAGGATTCACCAATCAAAATCCAATCTTTTAATTTTGACGCTAGTTTGGATGCAACTGGTGCCATAGCGATTCACTAAATGTGACTCAGAATATGGTTTGAGCAAGCGTCTTTTTTACAGGTTGTTTTTGCTAAGCGGTCATCCAAGCCCACAGGGTAATTTCCACTTTGTGTCTTTCTCTGTAGCAGCAGCGACATGTCATTGACCCACCCTTCACATTGTACCGTTACTTCTTAAGGGATGCACAAACCATCAACACAGCTAAGGGATGTGATTCTTTGACAGAATACTTCACTTTAAATTGAATAGTTACTTCAAATAATGATCTAACCCACAAAAAAATCGAAAGTTGAGCTTTCTGTGGCATCATGATCTATCTGAATGCACTCATGGTTTCATGAACGTAAAACAACATAAATGTCTTTGAAAGCAGAGTTATTTAATATTGGCATCCCGGCAAATACTGATCTATCTGTAAGAAAATGGCGAATCAACACAAGCAAGTTCTTAGCAGCAGTGCTGAACTTAGGCCCTCTCTGTACTCTTACATTCAAAATCTCTGCTGGGCTTGAAGTGGCTGAATGATCTATTTGAAATTTTCCAAATTGAGCTTCGGTGAATGCCACATCATCAACTTCTTTCTCTTTTTTAAAAAAAATCAAGTAGGCATAAGTTTGAAGTTGAATGCTTCACATACAATTAACTTCTCCCTATTCTTGCTGGTTCCCTTGTGTCCAGGGAAGTTGCCACCTATTTTCTTATATTTTCTGCCGTTCCCGACTTGTGCATTGATAAACTTAACCATGTGAAAGAACTGACATCTCAACTCACTCTTAAGGACATTTTCAACATGGACGAGACTAGTCCACCTTGTCAATACACTTTAAATGAAAAAAGATCCCAACATGATGGTACTTACTTTTTACAAGACTATTTCATTCTGTTCCTCCATATGATTACATACTTCATTAATACAGTTTATGTTTGATTATATCTCGGGCACATACGTCATTCTTCATCCGCCAATGGTAAATGAGGGTATTTAGAGGTAGGAGTACCGATATAAGCGAGAGTCAGACCCACTGGCTGAATGGTCAGCGTTGAGGCCTTTGGTTCAGGGGGTCCTGGGTGCGATTCCCGGCTGGGTCGAGGATTTGAATCGTGTTTGATTAATTCTTCGGGGACCGGGTGTTTGTGTGTGTTCCAACACTTTCCTCTTCATATTCAGGCAACACACTAAACTACCAACCACCACAAAAACACGCAATAGTGATTACATCCTTCCATATAAGGATGGCATCAGGAAGGGCATCCACGTGGAAACACATTTCGCACCTGCGACCCCACTGGTGTGGGAAAAGCGGTAGAAGAAGAAGAGGCTTGATGAGGCTTGTTGTTTAAAGGGGCCTAACATCTAGGTCATCGGCCCCCAATGGAACAAAATTAGATGAAATGTATACATACATACATACATAACATACATTATCATTACAGACTGTTATACCTTTCAGCGTTCAGTCTGAAAGCCTCTGTGAATGTACCAAACGTCGCCACAATCCTCTATTTGCAACTAGTGCTGTGGCCTCATTTAGTTTTATACCTCTTATCTTTAAATCGTTAGAAACTGAGTCTAAACATCGTCGTCTTGGTCTACCCCTACTTCTCTTACCCTCCACAACAGAGTCCATTATTCTCCTAGATAACCTATCCTCCTCCATTCGCTGCAGATGAGCCCACCACCGAAGCCAGTTTACACGTACAGCTTCATCCACTGAGTTAATTCCTATATTAAACTTTATCTCCTCATTCCAAGTAACCTCCTGCCATTGTTCCCACCTGTTTGTACCAACAATCATTCTTGCTACTTTCATGTCTGTGACTTCTAACTTATGAATAAGATATCCTGAGTCCACCCAGCTTTCACTCCCGTAAAGCGAAGTTGGTTTGAAAACAGACCAATGTAAAGATAGTTTCGTCTGGGAGCTGACTTCCTTCTTACAGAATACTGTTGATCGCAACTGCAAGCTCACTGCATTAGCTTTACTACACCTTGATTCAATCTCACTTACTAAATTACCATCCTGGGAGAACACACAACCTAAATACTTGACATTATCAACCTGTTCTAGTTTTGTATCACAAATCTGACATTCAATTCTGTTGAATTTCTTATCCACTGACATCAATTTGGTCTTCAAAAGGCTAATTTTCATACCATACTCATTGCACGTATTTTCAAGTTCCAACATATTCGACTGCAGGCTTTCGGCACAATCTGCCATTAAGACCAAGTCGTCAGCATAGGCCAGACGGCTTACTACATTTCCACCTAACTGAATCCCTTCCTGTCATTTTATACCTTTCAGCAGATGATCCAAAAACTCATTCAACCATCAATTCTCATTGAAGCCCAATTGTCAACATAAATGCCTTTGATTGATTTTAATACATACATTACATACATACATACATACATACATACATACATACATACATACATTATCATTATAGACTGTTATGCCTTTCAGCGTTCAGCGATTTTAATAATCTACCTTTAATTCCATAGTCCCCAGTAAGGCAAACATCTTTTCCCTCGGTACCCTGTCATATGCTTTCTCTAGATCTACGAAACATAAACATAGCATTTTTCAATTACCTGGCGCATACTGAAAATCTGATCCTGACAGCCTCTCTGTGGTCTGAAATCACACTGGTTTTCATCCAACTTCCTCTCAACGACTGATCGCACCCTCCCTTCCAAGATGCCAGTGAATACTTTGCCTGGTACACTAATCAATGAGATACCTCGATAGTTGTTGCAATCCTTCTTGTTCCCTTGCTTATAGATAGGTGCAATTACTGCTTTTGTCCAATCTGAAGGTACCCTACCAACACTCCATACTAATCTTACTACTCTATGAAGCCATTTCATCTCTGCCTTTCCACTATACTTCACCATATCAGATCTAATTTCATCTATTCCTGCTGCTTTATGACAGTGGAATTTATTTACCATCCTTTCAACTTCAAGCATAATTTCACCAATATAATTTTTCTCCTCCCCATGAGCTTGGCTGTTCGCAACACCACCAGGAAGATTTCCTTTTATGTTGAGAAGATGTTCAAAATATTCCCTCCTTCTACTACTCGCAAGTACCAGCGACCTACAGTGTTCCCCGCGTAATGGTACTAATCACAAGCAGTTTCATGGTTCTAATACAATAATCCCTTGGTTGCCCCTTTTAGTCTCCTCTTATGACAGGCAAGGAATAATGTGGTGTATTCTTCATCCAAAGAACAATAATAATAATAATAATAAGAAGCAGAAGAAGAAGAAGAAGAGGTAAAGATATAAATGAGAAGGCACGTAAGTCACTGGTAAAACCCTAAATTAGAGTGTGGTTCCAGTGTAGTCACTAGGGTAACTTGATTTGAGAGCTGAAGACTGGTTTTGCAAAATTTTATTGATACACATTCATAACAAAGTCCTTTATAAGATGGTGCAAGCTATATCTGCACAACTTCATTTTTGCCACTGTAAAAATCCCTAAAATTTTGTTTTTCCAAAAATTGTTTCATTTTTAAGTTACTGAAACAATTATTTAATTAAAGATTCGATTTAAAATGAACACAACAATGAACTAATAAATCTGCAATAATGCTGTTCCTTAATACCTAACAGTTTTTATTCATTATAGGTAGTTATACTACTCAGGTCATCCCCCTGTGGGTGGGGGCAGTAGAATAACACCCACTGTATCCCCTGCCTATCGTAAGCCCCAGGGGCTCTCAACTTGGGAGCGTGGGTTGGCATCCACAGGGCCCTCAACTGAGTCATGGCATTGCTTCCACTTACTTATGCCAGGCTCCTCACTTTCATCTCTCCTATCCGACCTCTCTTGGTCAACACTTGTTATTGTCTGACTGTGACGCCGTTAGATTTGCGAGGGCTAGGGAGTCTTTCATTTTCATGCCCTTTGAGGCCCTTGTCTTCCTTTGGCCGATATCTTCATTTTTTGAAGTGTCAGGTCTCTTCCATTTTTTCTCTCTGATTCTCTCTGATATAGAGGATGATTGCCTAGTTGTACTTCCTCTTAAAACAATAGTCACCACCACCACCACAACTTTTCAGATCAGTAAAAGAAGAAGCTTTGTCATTTATGTGCTATAGACATTGTAAACTTATTACTTAAATTTAAGATGGCTGAAGAATACTCATGCCCTGTATCAGCAGTTGAGCGAGGGTAAGGTAAAGGAGAAAAAGTGTTTCAAAAAGGAAGAAAAATGAAATAATAAATCTTATCTCCAAGCACTATACAGCAATGAGAAACTATGGAGTTGTGAAAATATTAGGTGATAACTCGAAAGTCGCGGAGTTGAAATAAAAATCAACCAAGCTCTTGAAAAGTAAGGTACAATTACAATAATACTAAAAATTCTTAGGTCTAGAAACAGAGGTGAATGTAACAAAGACAGGGAATAAAATCGTCAAACTCACGGATGATGCCATCATACAGAAACAGTGAAATAAAGTGAATAAAAAGAAGGAAGATATTTTAAAACTGATGTACGGCACTGAAGAAAGTGATGAAAACACCATTTTAGTTCGTTCTTGCAGCCTATGATCTACATGAAGAGGAGAGAAAAGAGGGCAAAGTGTTGGGTGTTAATTACTTTTTTTATGAAACACATTTCTTTTTAGTTTCTTTCACATTCATGAACAGTGTATATGCCATCATATGCTAGAATTATGTACTGTAACACTTACATCGTAAATTAATAACTTTAATTGATGAAAAAAGAAAAGAAACACCAAGTGATTTGGCTGTGCAGTTAGGCTCACGCGGCTATGAGTTTGCATTTGGAAGATAGTGGCTTCCAACCCCACTGTCAGCAGCCCTGAAGATGGTTTTCAGTGGTTTTCCATTTTCATACCAGGTAAAAGTTGGGGATGAACCTTAATTAAGGCCATGGCCGCTTCGTTCCTACACCTAGCCCTATCCTGTGCCATCATTGCCAAAAGACCTAAGTGTGTTGGTGCGATGTAAAGAAATTTATAAAAAAATAAATCTTGGATTACCAAATTACTAATAATATGTTGCACGGATATTCCGAGTAGAAAGCATGCTTTGAAGAAACTGTTTAATTTTTAACTTTCATACAGTGAACAATTCATAAAATAATTTAAGTCCATAAAATTAAGTTTATTATTTTAAAAGTCTTTCATTTTCTCTCTTGTGAAAAATTCTATTTTTTTATAATGCAAGTTTTGTGGAAACAGTCTTTGGAGAAGATCCACAGGAAAGCAGTACAATTTGTTATGGGTGATTTCTGACAAGAGTAGTGTTAAGAAAATGTTGCAAACTTAGGACTGGGAAGACATTAGTACATGAATAAGCTTGAATGGGCCTTTTAAAAGAAGAAAAGATCAAAATACAAAGACCGAGTTGGAATTTAAGAGGACAAATGTTTGTTTATAGAAGGTGAATTAGGGATTGGAGTAATTTATCAACTTCCTTGAAATCATTTAGCCTTTTCATTGCTGAGATAAATTCTCTTTTGTAAAAGTCCTGTGCTGAATTATTTTTAATAATTAACTTCAATACATAAAAGACGGAGATAAGATGGGGAAAACAAAAGGGTTCTTGCCAGCTTGTCATATATTTTTATACTGAATATGGAAGGTCCTAAACTGATTTTTCTAACACAAAATTAGCTATATGTTGCGCAGGAAATTCAAGGTTGTCCAACATAAAAGGCCAACAATTGAACAAAAATCACACTAATAATTAAAAATAACAGTAAAAAGCTCAACTTACATGCTTCAGTGGTTACAGGTGGTCCTAGCTGTCCACTTCCAAGCACCGATATATAACTAAACCGAAGACAATAACTTCAGTGGTGTCTAAAATGAGTAAAAATGTATCTAAATTTTACGGTAAAATATTCTTCACGATAAAATACTGAGATTGCATTAAAAATTCCTATACATCTTGGTTTGATATCAAAATAAAAAATGGTCCAGACCAGTTAATCAAGGGTTGTACAAAACTGGTAATTCCAAAACTGTGGGTAGCCTACATTTTACTTTCATTATAATCGGTGTCATCACTATCACCATTATTCTCAAAATCACTAAAATCGGAATATTCATCTTCCGATTCTAATGTGGATAGCACTCTTACAGCCTCGGATTCGGTAAGATCGCGCACTTTACTGGCGGTTGACATACTGTAGCTTACTCATCCCTGACGCGGGCCTCACTGCTAGCCTGCACGCCGGGCATACCGCAGAGCAGCTCGTAAAGCAGAGTGTCGTATTTATCTCAATAACTCATGAATGAATCAACAGATTGTCATTTCGTAAGCTCCTATCTACTGCAGAGAGATGCATGTATCCGCCCACGGAGTTTGAATGACTTCTTATGTCAACATTGGGAGTATTGCATTGATAAAGTCAGAAGAATGTCACGCTCGCAATGTGAAGGTTAAGAAAAGACTAGGTAAACAATTGATAGGGAATCTGCTAACAGGGTGACAGCCCTAAATGCAGATCAATGGAGAATGGTATCATTTCACATTCTTCAACAAAAAACCCTGCTGAGGAGTATCGTTCTGCTGATTTGAATTTCACAGAGGTAATTCTTCTTCTTCTTCTTGTTGTTGTTGTTTTATGACCACATAGAGTCACTTTAGTCAGTCCATTGTTTAGGTCATTTTGAAGGGATTGTTCGGGCTTTGCGGTCTTCTCAGTACTTCTTCAGATGCTCCAATCTTAGTACCCTTTCCTCCGTTGAAATTGTGTGTGTTGTTGGTTTGTTTCGCATAAGGGTAACGTGGAGGTTTGTATTCTTGAGTTTTGTATTCAATTTTATCTTCTTGTGGTGTCTTCTGTTGTAAAGGCTATTTTCTTCAGATCCTCACTTACTTTTCTGATCCATTTACATCCTGTTCTGGTATTTTTTGAGACGAGATTGAGTGGTACTAATGGTTTCAGAAGTCTCGAATCCTGCATCCTCATGATATGTCCAAAGAATCCCAGTCTCCTCTTATGCATAGTATCTGTAATGGGTTCTGGCTCTTTGTACAAGATTTTGTTAGGTATTATTTGCCACTGTCCATCTTTGTGAAATTTTTTGTTGATGCAGGTTTTCCCAATCCTCCGTTCAATTTTCTGAAGTCTGCCAGTCTTTGATTGTTTATTCAGGTAAGGAGGTAATTATTAATATCCATCTACATTTCTTTCACGCTATGAACATGAAGCTATATCGTTCTCTTTAAGCCATCCATTCAATAACCATAAAACATACATCTTTTGGAACACTTCTTGTTGATGATGATTGTTGTTTAAAGGGGCCTAACATCTAGGTCATCGGCCCCTAATGGTATGAAATGTTATGACAATTTAAAAATCCATAAACTCCACTGACCAGATTCGAAAACGTGAGGACGAAGAATGATTGGACGGATATGAAGTTAAAACAATCAGTGGATCCGACCAGCAATGCTCCACATTTCCAGAAATTAGCGTTACTGAATCGATGATGCTTGTAGTCGAAACGGGTCCAAAATCCAGGTCATCGGCCCCTCATAATGGTACTTATCGCTAGGAAAATAGAACCATGCTATTTGTCATGTTGTGGTACTAATCAAAAGTAGTGCAGATTCGCAGTATTCCACACATTACGGTACTTTTTTTTTTTTTTTTTTTGGCTAGTTGTTTAACGTTGCACCGACACAGATGGGTCTTACGGCGACGATGGGACAGGAAACGGCTAGGAGTGGGAAGGAAGCGGCCGTGGCCTTAATTAAGGTACAGCCCCAGCATTTGCCTGGTGTGAAAATGGGAAACCACGGAGAACCATTTTCAGGGCTGCCGACAGTGGGGTTCGAACCCACTATCTCCCGAATACTGGATACTGGCCGCACTTAAGCGACTGCAGCTATTGAGCTCGGTCATTACGGTACTATTCACAGGTAATGAAATTCGCTCATATAACACTGACCTATGGTGTTTCGCACACTGCAATGCTATTTACAGGCAACGCAAACCTATAGGGCCTACAGGCAACGCAAACCTATGGTGTTCCTCACATAAGTGGACTAACCACAGGGACCCACACTATCCCGTGGTGTTCCTCACATAGTGGGTACTAAGCATAGGCAAGGCAGAACCATGGTGTCGCTCATCCCACGGTGTTCCTCATATAGGGGTATGAATCACAGGTATTGTAAAATGCATCCTGAGCCACACACTAATGCTACTAATTACAAACATGTTTTGTACGAAACAAAGTGGTACTACACGCAAGTAAAAGTGACCCATGGTGTTCCCCGCGTGGTGATACTAATTACAAGTAGTTTCATGGTTCTAATAAAATCATCCCTTTGTTGCCTCTTACAACAGGCAGGGGATACTGTGGGTGTATTCTTCGTCTGTGCCCCCACCCACAGGGGTACACTTCCTGTTATGGTGGATTCAATTCTCATATTGTTAATAAGAAATATTTTCAATCAATCACTACTGATCTGCATTTAGGGCAGTCGCCCAAGTAGCAGATTCTCTATATGTTGTTTTCCTAGCCTTTTCTTAAATGATTTCAAAAAAATTTGAAATTTATTGAACATCTCCCTTGGTAAGTCATTCCAATCGCTAACTCCCCTTCCTATAAATTAATATTTAATGAACAAAATGAAATCTTGAACTCCAAATCATTTCATTAACATTATATATATGCCACACAACAATTAAAAAAAATTTAAAAAAAAAGCAGTAACCATCACTGTCACATAGAGATTCCTTTTTTACAAACACAACTGATAAAAAAATAACGGCTTTCCATTTCAAATGCATGCTTTATATTCATTCTCATATTAAAAAAAAAAAAAAAAAAAACCTAAGTGAGCAATTGCCGAATCCTGGTTTTCCTTTCACATCACATGAGAGAGGCCAGGGTTTTTTTTGAAAGGTCTCCACATACTGTATTAAGAATGTGTATATAGTGTACATGTAGTAACAATACATCAACTACACTCTTTAAAGACAATCATGTATAGAAAGAGATTGAATAATTGAACTTTAGAAGACAAAGATAAAGAGAAAGAAATAATTAAAGAGATATTCATGTCATCAGTTCTCCAACAGTAGCTTAAACACTGAATTGGTGTTTGTTGTGATAGTCTCCGTTGCTTCAATACCCGTCGTCTACTATCTGGCAAAAAAAAGCTATTAAAAAAGTTATTACGCTATCCTGGCCAAGGGATAGCTGAAGGTGTGTAATTATCGTCTTGTGGTGTGCTCAAAGGCCAGCACAAGCAATGTAGGGCGAACTGTAAGAGCCCGCTACAACAGCGATGTGCTTCTACCTCACCATGTGTGTGTCCATGACTATTTTCGATAGAAAATCATCTTCCGTCTAGTTCAGTTCCAGCTGTACCTTCCTCTGGTTTCACAATCTGGTATGTGATGAGGTATTCTGGATAAGCCTAGGGAAAAATAAGAAAAGCATTCATAAAATATTATAATGGCAATCTTATCTAGAAAAGAAAAAAGACTTCAAGTCTGTACCAACAGTAAACATCAACGATGTCACTTGTCCATGTTCCTATTCAAGTACGACCACTACAGAATGTCTTAAAATCTTCACTTCACATCCTTAAATCCTTACAGGAAGTTCCAATGCAAACAGATAAATATGTTTACACTGGTACTTTCACAGCCTGTATTAATTGAAAGACATAATAATCTTTCGAGGTTTTGCAGTGTCAGGGAAATAAACTGCAGAAGTTCCTTATGGTTAATCATTACAAACTTCATTTTGTTCTTTACGGTGAGCCCTTATTGAAGTGCTCATTCAATTAATCAGTCATTTATTTGAATGTAAAGACAATATTTCATTTTTATTAAGTACTAGTAACTGGCAGGGAACATCCACATTCAGCAGCACGTCGCAATTTCTGCAGGTGCTCGGGTTTATTTGGTTGCCAGCTAAGTTTAGAAGGAGGAATTCTGATATGACATACACAAAGCAGAACAAGGAAACAAGGAACTCCAACGACCAGACCAACGGACACCATTTCAGAGGCCCGGCGAGAAGCTAGAGGAGCTGCAAATAAACATTTGAAGTAAGAGTCGGGTACGCGACGTGTTGAGCCAATGAACTGATAGAGGCACAGTCAATTTGGCTAGGCATTGGTCTATGCGAGTGATGGCCCCGATCGAAGATACAACGGCGTCTTAGAGGACGAATTAATATAAGCGATGAGCACATGGGCTAGCCACCCTATTATTTGGCCAGATTCTGTGCAGGTAACATCGAGAGAAGTATTATTTACGCGAGTGCGGGTCATAACTTATATTTCTTGATCGTGTGGGACTTCATCTTTGGTTCAAGATGCTCACTCTGCATTTCAATTATTCAAGATGTTAAACTTTTGAGAATGGCTTTTATTTTTGATTTACGGAGGGAAGAACAGTTTCCAGACATTCATTGAATGTTTAGTAGCTTGCTGGTGTAAACAGACTTTACGAGGACACCAAATTCAGTTATTTCCAGTCCAACATTTAAGTTGTTCCGCCACTGAATGGGAACTAGTTTCACGGTCAGTAGAAATTACCCTAGCTGTAGTATTCTAGTAACTGGTGGGTTAACCTTGACCCAGTTTTATACACCGTGAACGAGGGGATGTTTTAAGAACAACATCCAGAAGCAGTGACGGAGATTACAAGATCATCACTTCAACGCCAAGAGAATAGAGACCCAAGGACTGATCTGGTTCCTTACTGAAGGCACCACTTTCGATATGGCTGGCTAAAATGATGGGGTGCCAGCTGTCCTGAAATGCTGGCGGCGATAAGTCGATGAAATAGACGAGTACAGAATTTTCAATATAATTATGTGAGTGTGAATGTGTTTTAATGTTGCAAAAAAGAATAGGTTAGCTTGATATTTAATTTCAGTAAAATTAGCTTTTGTTTGGAAGGACTAAGTCCCATTTAAAGTAAATGTTAGGAAGCTTGTTAATGTAAATATACTTGTAACGTGAATGTGGACTGTTTGCATAAGGTCACAGCTTGCTTTCTTACATTTACATTCAGATTTATTGGCTGAGTGATTAACATATTTTTACGAATCAGTTTCTTATTTTACCCTCATTTTATGTTTTTTATTTGTTTTGATGTTTGAGACTCAATGAACGTCTTGAGGCTTGAATGTAAATGTAAATAACAATTTAAATTAAAGTCAGGAAGGACTAGAGTAAAGTACTAAGGGGAGTTCAAAGCATATGGAAACTTGCCGTCACGTTTTCCGGGATTTATTGCATGATGTGTGAATGAGTGTGTGTGAGATAGTGGAGTTTGGATCCACAAATTTTGATAGCGTCATCTTCACGACTATTTGAATATCAAGATGAGTGCAAAATTAGTGTTTGATTCACGAGTTCCTCAAACCCAGTTTCATATTCCAAGTTCCGAATAGTCAGAATCAATTTTTCTGGAAAATTTTATAATTATTATCAATACAAGTTTCTTGAGTTATAAGATCGAGATATTTCAGTAACTTTTACATGTTCAGACAGGTTCGATTGTCTATGTGGCAATTTCCTAGTTTCAGATTATGATATTTATTACAGAGATGGCCACTTTATTATTCATGTTTAACTTTATGAGCGCGAGTGCTTTGATTTGTGACCAGCACGGTCTTGTTTGTTTTCATGCGAGCAAATGTTAGGCGACATCATTTATATTTGTATCTGTTTTAGGCAATATCATTTTGTGTGATTTTGAGTAAGGGGACGCATTCCTCATTTGAAAGGCCCGCATCTTCGCGTTTTTGTGATTTGTTTCAAGTAGACTGTTGAGCAGTGTGTGTAAAGGGTTGGACCCTGTGTTTTTTTTATGATTGCTGCCTTATTTTGGGAGACTGAATCTTCGTGTTGAGTCATTCCGCTGTGTGTTGGCAAGGGTGATATGTGCGTCTACCGAGGAGAGCTTATTTGGGTGACCTGATGATGATGATGATGCTTGTTGTTTTAAGGGGCCTAACATCGAAGGTCATCGGCCCCTAATGATACGAAATGAAAGAACAAAAATTACAAAGGCATCCACTGACCAAAATAAAAATAAAAAATGTCATGAAGAATGAATGGATGGACAGGAACCCAACAAAACACAAAACAAAAACAAAAACCAGTGGATCGGATTCAATAAAGAACGAAAATAACATTATTACCGACCAAGGAACCACTTATAAAGCACAAAGATGCTTGGTGTCTAAAGGGGGTGCAAAATCCACGTCTAAGGCCCCACAGAATGGTACATGTCGCGAGTAAAATAGAACCATGGTATGTGTCATGTTGGGGTATTAATCAGAAGTAGCGAAGACTCACGGTGTTCCACAAAAGATGGTACTACTCACAAGTACTGTACTTCGTACAGGTAACGCAGACCTATGGTGTTTCGCACACAATGGCGCCACTTACAGCCAACGCAAACCGATGAGTTTCCTCACCTAGGGTACTAGTCACGGGTGCCGGTCCCAAGGGCCCCGTGGTGTTCCGCACATAGTGAGTACTAATCACAGGCAACGCAGACCCACGGTGTCGCTCATATAGTGGTACAACTCACAGGCTACGCCCAGACCCGCGGTGTTGCCCACATGGGTACAACGCACGGGTACTGGAATCCACCAGGCCAGGCTTTTTACTGCAACGAATCACAAACATATTTCGTACCATGTTAGTGATACTACTCGCAAGTACATGCAACCCATGGTGTTCCCCGCATGATGGTACGAATCAAGAGTAGTTTCATGGTTCTAATTCATTCATCCCTTGGTCGCCCCTTTTAGTCACCTCGCACGACAGGCAGGGGATACCGTGGGTGTATTATTCATCAGCCTCCCCCACCCACAGGGGGTGTGTGTTTGGTCCGCGAGAGGTATTTTATTTCCCTCAAGTCCGCCGGCAAGCCGGTTAGGACCCCCCTATCCGCCACCTGGGACGCGCCACGTGGGAGTATCACCTCTCCCCCTGCTACGCCTGCGTAGCAGGTTCGTGGATTTGGGTGACCTATACTTCGTGTTGATTAGAGACGGAAATTTGCCTATTTTATTCCTGTGTTCAGAAACGTAGGCTTTTGATATATAAATCCGTTTTAGGGTCTTTTTAGCTATATTTCATTGGTTTTATTGTGCCTATAAATGTTTATTTCAGGGGTTTGTGCCTATTTGGAGAATAATTGCCTATTTGATGCCTTTTAATTGTATTTTATAAAAGCCGATTTTCTTCCAGTGCATTATACTGTAGCTAGTGTGCTCGACAGAATTATCTTTTCTCAATATCCCACGAACAAAAATGGGAATTCTCAGAAGTCACCAGAAATAGTTCTAGGGAAATTTCCATCAGGAGAAACAAGGAGCAATTTGACCTCGAAGCCTTCAACCCCTCCAACCTCCTAAGACATATGCAAGAACCAGTCAACGTTGAACAATGTTGCACAACCCATATGCCCTGTACCTCCCTTTCGATGCGAGCTGTTGTACGCGTATGCTTCACGTTCAGAACGTGTTGTGATTTACTGTGATGTGGGTATTGTAACCGTACAAATGTAAGATCCCCAAATTTTTAGGTTAGGAAATTTTCGTAATATTGAAGTCGTATAAATAATGTAATTTTGTTTATTTATATGTAAAAACATAATATTATAAGAAGAATTTGTAGTAGGGAATTTTGTATGTATGTAACTTTAATTTGTGTGTCTGCACATGGCGTGGCAGTGTAGGTTGCTCAAGAATTGTGCAACACAGAAAACAGTGGCTATATTGGGAAAGACTCGTGAAGTCAGTTGAATGTGTTGCAACAAAGTGGCTTGGAAACCCGGGGTACGGCAGGTAGTATAGGCTGAAGATTAGAGTGGATCAATGTGGATATACCTGAGTGGACGTTCAATGTCACATCAGACACTCAATAGCCAATACGAGGGCTTTGTTTTAAGCGAGGTTGGGTTGACTGAGTGACGCGTCAAGAAGTGCCTGTGAGAGCGTTGCTACCAGTAAACTTTTCGGGACGCTATAACCACGTGTAGCAAGCTTATATAAGTATGCACGCGTGTGCGGCAAGTCATTCTGATTCTGTGTTTTCCTCATTTGGACCGGTGCGCGGGAGCTACGTATTTTGCGCAGTTTCCTATGCGATCTTCTATTGTTCGTATCTTTTAAGGAGTGAACATGGTACAATCACAGATGCTAACGAGTTTCCGGCGGACGTTCTGTAAAAGACGCTACTAACTGTTTGATACTCAAACTCTGTCTAATAATTAGGCCTATACTACAATTCTTCTATAAGATAATGTACAGTGGATGTCGTGGTGCATGCGGAATCTACATTATAATTGTATGCCCTCGCGGACCAATTTTGTAGAGCTTGAACAGCTCTACATTTCTTGAGAAAGGAATTCATCGTTGGCCAAGCATGCAGTTTCAGTTGGAGAAACGTGAGGCGTCACACTAACCTGTGCAGCAATCGGGAAGGATTCAAGACGTCGATGAAGAAGTGTGTAAATAAGGTTAGGGATGCTCTTCGTCAAGAAGGTTGCATCCGTACGTACAGAAAGTCGTACTTTTCTTTACCAGATTAGGATTTTCTTCTGTAACAGTAGAGTGCAGTGGGACTCTTACCTAAAGGTATGTTAAATGTATATAGTGAAAATAATTTTTGGTGGTTAGTAGAAGTGTGTGTAATTTGCCTTTGTAAGCGGCAAATACGAGTAGGTCTCGTCGAGTAATGATTTTGTTGGTCGTAGTTGTTAGTAATTTGCCTTTGTAAACGGCAAACACGAGTTTGTCTCGTCAAGTGTTTTTTTTGTTGTTGTTGTTGGTGGTTTTAGTGGTTTGTATAATTGCCCTTTTATAAACGGCAAACACGAGATGGTCTCGTCAAGTGATTTTTTTTGTTGTTGGTGGTAGTTGTTTGTAATTTGCCTTTTGTAAACGGCGAACAGGAGTTGGTCTCATCAAGTGATGATTATTGTGGTATTTTTTATATATATTGGGAGAAGTGTGTTTGTGACAGTGCCCAAAGAAAAATCGTCGAAGTCTTACTGGCTGAAGCAGTGGATCACGGGGGATCCCAATTTCACTATGAAGGGAAGGGTAGTCTGTCAAGCTTGCTGTAAGGAGGTAAGTTCGTTTGTTCTTTTTATCTTTTTTTGATTGAGAACGATGATCGCATTTCATTGTAGCATATATAGGCCTATTAATTTATGTACTGTGGCAAGTTGTTTTGTTGCAATGCTGTATTATTCGTGAACTTTCAATAATTTATATTGCTAAAATGTAAATAATCATTAAATTACTGACCGAGGAGTTAGAGCGCCGGTGGTCTCTTGTCACAGAATAAATGAAAATTAAATTGGTATTTTGAATTGTGATTCATTTCCTGTGAAAATAAGAGATTTCCAACTGAAATGCAATTTTTAAAACCCCCTTTAAAAGTCGTGAATTCTATTACACTTCTGCTAAACCTTCGCGAAACACAGGTTACAATTCAAATGCAGTCCGGCTAGGACGATGCCACAGCGTGTTTTACAAGGTTGCCAAGACTATCTTTACAAGACCAGGCCAGCGAAAAGACCGTTGGTCTGGACTGGTAATGTCCGGTTAGTAACAGTTGTGCTTTGGGGGAGGGAGAAGCAAAGAGTCTGAGGGGAGTAAACGCCCAGGTTAACAAGCCTCTAGCATTCCCTAGACAGTCATGCTAAATTGTAACAAAAATAAGGGCCGCTTCACACTAGGCGACAGGAATCGGCGACGAGAATTGGCTACAGAGTAGCTCAGGTTAATTCCGTGTCGCAGTGTGGTAGCCGGCCGCGCTACTCAGCTGCCTTCCCCACCTAGTGACAGTTTTCATTAATGAGTTCTCAGGCAGAGGAGTGTCTCTTGCTGCTCTTATTATTGTTGGAAAGAAAGAAGGAAAGCTTCGTAGGTTTCATTCGCATCCTATGTTGAAAGACCGTTTGGAAAAAAGTACTTTCCTCTAAACTATCCAATGATTTATGTGATTATGGCACCAAGTATTTTTGTTACCAGTACTTCGTTCTTCTCTGTAGACTACTGAGAAGATGGTACTGTAGAGTGATTACTGATTAGTACACACAGCCGCATTTTGAAAATTATAGGTTGATTCCATTCAATCCTGATTTTTCAAGTAAAATAAAGAACGCTCGCTACAAGGTGCCTTAAATATAGTTCCATCCACAAATTAATAAAAAAATGCTCGTCTGTCCTTGTATTGACAAAATCTCCATTATCTTCTCATTCTGCCGGACGTTTTCCCAATCAGTTGAAGTCGGTACCTTACATGGATCTGACCCAATGTATTCACTATTGCGTGTATCTGTGATGGTTGGTGGTGTGGTTTGTTGTGTGTACAAACAAAAGCACCCAGGCAGTGGCATTAACCATACGAGATAAAAATCCCCGATCGAACAAAGAGCCACACGGTTTGGTACACATAGCTATCATCTTGCGTTCGGGAGATAGTGAGTTCGAACTCCACTGTCGGCAGATGCTGGGGCTGTACTTCAATTAGGGACAAGGTCGCTTCCTTCCCGCTCTTATCCCTTTCCTACATCCTCATCGCCATAAGACGTATCTGTTCGGTACTACTTAAAGCAAATTGTAAAAAAAACAAAACAAACAACTCGTCTGGGAATAGAACCCAGGATCCTCTGGACCGAAGGACGCTGTGCTGAGCATACAGCCAAATGAGTCAGAGAACAAAATCTTAATTATATTGAACATTTAATAAAAGTGATGTCGCTTATATTTGTAATACTTAAATTACAAAGCTCGTTTATTTCTTGGGATGTTCTTTCTTTAAAGTCGCAGAAAAACTGTCATTACTTCATAGTACACATTTCTCTTCTCAACGTCATTACTATAGCGTACTCGTCACAGTTAAAGTTCCAGGTGGACGCCGCTCAATTTGTATAATTACTGAATGTAATATATTTATTTAGTACAATTTATAATATTCTGCAACAGAATATGTAACGGGAAGGAACTTGAAATGCACAATGACACTCAATGAGGTTCTGACTGGAATGCAAAGAGGACGAGTAGCTGGGCTACACAGTCGCCTAGTGTGAAGACTCCAATGCAAAACAATGGTTCACCAGCTGTCACCAGCCCGGGTTGCGAAATCTGCCTCGGCGATCAGTAGCGGGAGTGAGCTACTGCAAGGTCGGTCGCCGGGCTTCTTTCTGTAGCTCGGCTACTGAGTAGCCCAGTGTGAAGGGCTCCATTTAAAACAATGTTCCACAAGCACGGGCGGCTGGTCGCCGATTCCTGTCATCGATTCCAGTCGCCTAGTGTGAAGCAGCCCTAAGGTTATGGGCGCATGACACGACAATTTCAAATTACGTGGTTTTTAATTTTCAACGAGGGTGGCACCTTGTGGGCACACATGATGCAGGAGCTATAGCAGGCAACAGAAAATAGTCTTCATGACAGCTGACCCGGCTGAGCAAAGCTGGCGAACAGTAAGAAATAAAATGTTCTCAAATCTGAGATTTATAGCGCCTCCGTTTTCATTCTACATAAGTAAGAATACTGCTAGGTGTCAGCTTGGTGGGTCCTTGGCAGGCATCAAGGACGAATCTCTCCTCTACGCTACTCCGGTATCGTTTCAAGTTTTTTATTTTTTATTTTTCACCCGTGAACTCAACAGGATACTGCCAAATTATAACAAAATCCTTGAGGACATATTTCCATGTAAATTACCAATTCCGTTGTTCCTACTTTAAAGTTTCGTACTTCTAGAAACATCATCTCTAATAGTCTTTTTTTTTCTTTATGAAACAAATGCATGATATATACTAAGCATTGTTGCCAATTAGCCCAACTGTAGAAATTTAAGATATAGGGACAGTGTAATTTATGTAAATTTTATTATTTTTCAGGTCAAATGTGAGGAAAATACCTCATAGATCAACTTAAAAATACTGTGATGCATCTGATACGAGTACAGAAATCTGTATCAATCAATGCAGCCTTTCTACCAATTCACTTTGGTAAGCAACCAACAACCATTTTCTTCAGACCTATGCACTGCAACGTTGGGAGCTAATATGCCCCTGGTGGAGTCATTTAGGATTGTGGAAGAAGTCAGGGGAAGTTTTGACCAAACCTCTGGGAAGGCAGCCGCTGTCAGTTAAATAAAACCAGATGAAGTGCCTTCATTGAAGTTTTGTCCAATCACTTCATATGATGTTGAGAGATCTTTCTCTCAGTACAAAAACATTATGCACGAGGGGAGAACAAGATTGTTACCAAAAAACATTGAAACGTCGCTTGTAAATTCCTTTTATCGTTATTGAGTGTGTTACTAAATTATAAGTAATTTTGTCATGCCTATTTTGTTGCCTATTTTACACGTTAGTGCCTATTGAATGCCTTTTTTTTTGTGTGGCCAATTTAAGAGCCTATATGCCTGCCTATTTTAACTGTTTCTAGTACCTATAATTCTCGTCTCTACTGATGATTTTATTTGGTCTTTGTCCATGTAGCTACGTGTTGCAGTAGACAAGATTTTTATATCGCGATGTTTTGTTTTCTTTTATGGTATAACAGCGCTGAGGAATATTTTGTGTCATGTGATCTTTTACAGGAACCAATGTTGAAATGTGTGTTGAAAGTTAAAGCCTACTCTGTTATTTTTATGAATTTGTGTCATGTAATTTATTTCAGGAATCCACGTTGATTTGTGCACGTCATTATGAAGTCCACCAGTTGATTGATTTCTGTCATATCATTTATTTCAGGAACTTATGTTGAATAGGATGTGTTGCTTAAAGTGTAAATTTATTTCTTTATATTTTCCATTGAGGCTTTAAGTGAATGAGAGTTAAGTGAATACCGCATGCTTTCTTGGTGAACCCTGGAAAATATGACATGTTTTTGTTTCTTTGATTGTGTATATTTGCCATTTTTGTGATTTTATTTTATGTGGTTCTGATCCGCAATGTTTGTATACGAGCATGCAAGTCAATGTGTTAAAACTAATTAAACTTCAAGATTTGATTTGACATGTTAAGTATGTGTGCCAGCATACATTGTACATTTGTAATATATTTTTGACCGGGCGAGCTGACCGTGCGGTTAGAATCGTGCAGCTGTGAGCTTGCATCCGAGAGATAGTGGGTTCGAACCCCACTGTCGGCAGCCCTAAAGATGGTTTTCTGTGGTTTCCCATTTTCACACGAGGTAAATGCTGGGGCTATACCTTAATTAAGGCCATGGCTGCTTCCTACCCACTCCTAGGCCTTTCCTATCCCATCGTCACCATAAGACCTATCTGTGTCGGTGCGACGTAAAGCAAAAAGCAAAAAATATATTTTTGATTCTCAAGATAGACTTTATCAAGCTGAAAGAAAAATTCTGAGTCATGTAAAAATTTGGATCATTTGATACTTTTTTCTATTTTTTCCTTGTTTTTTTTTTAATAAACAGTTTTTCCTCCAAAACTGACATCATGCGTTGCCTTGCTTTATTTGTAGCTTTTCGTTGACCTCACCGTGTCCATATTATGTTTATGTTCCCCATCATTCCAGGGTGTATGTACTTTTAGGACATTTAAAAAAAATCATAGTTCGAACCGAGCACCCGTGACTAGTCTGCGGCAAATTACCTTGATGGTAGAAATGGGGACAACGGCTTGCAAAGACTTTGCTCTGTGTCCTCAGAAAAGCAAAACATGGTTCGAGATAGTCGTAGTTGTATGTACATGGGAAATAAATCTCATAATATTACTGAAAGTAAAGTGACACACCACCATAAAAGGATGTGTAGCTTTGATTCTAGTGTTGTTACGGTGTGTGTATGTTCAATCCTCAGCCTTAAGGCTGGTTGGATCCTCCACAGCTCTGCCATCAACTGTCATAGATGGCGTAGGCATCACTGAAGAGGTGTACTAGGGAAATGAGGAGTGCGGTAGTTTCCCATTGCTCTCCTAACCGAGCCAGAAGTTGCTATTACATATCACGCTGCAAAGCCCACTGAAATGTGTGCACCAACCAACCCTATGAGCAATATTTTCACACCATTCATAGCAGGGACTGGCTGCATAAGGAACTAGCATCGCTCATACCTCAGTCACTTTCATATTGTCAAAGCCAAGGATAAGACAGAGACAGATCAATGAAAGTAACAAAATTGCTCTAGCCTATACCAGAGGACATAGTGCACTGTAAACACTACGTCCCGCCAGCAAAGGCATTTGTTAGGGTGAGCGCAATCTAAACAAATGTTTTACTATTCCTTCACTTACACGTTTTCTACACTTACCCCTTTAAGTGGCCCCGACAAAATCCTATACGTATTACACCGAGTTATTTCTTTTTTACTTCTTTCACTTATACAGGGTGTCTACTGAGTTCCATTTTCAAAATTTCAATATATTTCCAGTGTATACAGTATAACTATCTAGTATAACATTCCAGTACCTAATGCTATGATTTTTTAAAGTTCTTTAGGAAGAATTACACCTTTTATGATTTCAGGTTTCTAATTTTTTGCCAACAAATGCATATTTTGTTTTCAATAAATTCAGTTAGCCTTGATTTTTGTAAAATACAAGCATTTTTTAAACATTTTCTACAGGGCCTCCCAACTCTCCTCACAGCCCTCCACTACACCCATTGCTTTTAAATTTCGTTAATTAGAAAATTTATACAACTCTTGCTTTGGAAAATAATTACAATCCCAATGAATACAAAATTGTGTGTAAGACTATTAAAACAATTACAAGACAGGAAGTTGACAAATTGCCAGTTTTATATAAATGAAAAAATTCATATTTATAGCTTCATACTAGTACAGAGATGCATATTTTTCTGTTTCCCCATTTGGAGGCTGCCAAAAAGAAAAGGTTTACATGAAAATTTGATTATTAACTACAAGGGTTGTTTAAATATATATCTACAAATGATAGGTATACCATACTAAAGCCTACTTATTAATAAAAATTGTATCAGGCAATATTTTTGAAATCCATGAGGAATTCCTCATAGGACAAAGATATAGCTAAGGGTATAAATGATTTTTTACTCTTGCTAATGATCTTTCAGGGCTGCTAACCCAATGTCCTTAATAAATTGGTTGTTGTAGTTTGAGTCATCAGTCCATAGACTGGTTTGATGCAGCTCTCCATGGCCGAATTGTGCTGGTTTCAGAATACTGTTCATGCCGTGGCCAACAAAAATACAAAACCAAGATAACGGACTACTTTATCCCATAAAGTGACTCATTTTCCTCTCTTTGTAATTTTTTTATCTAGGTGCATTTCTTTTGTGTTTATATTCTTTCATATTGCCATATTTCATTTAAGCATTTTTCACACTTATATGCAGGGGATGGATTTATATGTACTTATAATTATTGAAATATGTACATATATATTTAGTTATTTTTATTGAAATATGAAATTATATATGGACTTAAAATTAACATTAATTTCTATTTAGTATCAAAGTTCAAAGAAGCTAATGTTGCACTTCTCATTTTAATATATTTGAAGAACACACACTCTTTTATTCTCTATTACCAAAACAATGGATTACAAAATGTTCTTTTAAGTGCTGGAAAGTGAATCTTCTCCTATTATCTCTAAGGACAGATTTATATTGACTGAAACTGCGTTCAACATCGGAAGAGGCAATGGGGGCATAATTCAACTTCAAAGCATCTGCTGGGGTTATCCAATGTTAATTTTACACTTAATCTCCACACAGCATTGCAGCAACCTTTGTCATTTCTTCATATCCAGGGTTCTTTGAAAGTACAGTGGCCATCTTCATGTTTGCTACATCTGCAACTTTACCTGTACCATGATTTAGTTGTTCCACAGTTTTATTCACAATTTCACAAATTTCAGAAAGTGAGAGATGCGAGTTTTGGAGCCTTTTCAGTGTTTTTGTGATGCATGAAGAATTATGCTGAATGTAACATAAGTCATTTCTCACACTTGTATCGCAGACAACTGTTTTCGCGGCTTCAATTGAGGCTGCATTTCAGAGTCCATGGCATGCAGAACGTTCTTAATACAGTCTATATAACTATATATATAAAATAAGAGTTTTGTCTGTACATTGCTCAGAATTTGAAAAGAATTGTATTTCTATATCGGCCATGTCCACAGTAACAAGGAAATCCACTTTTTACTTTTCCGTAATTTCTGTCTGTATGTATGTCTGTCTGTCTGAATGTATGTACACGCATCACTAGAAAACGGCTAAAGAGAATTTAATGAAAATCGGCATGTAAAGTCGGGGAATATGTTGCTACAATCTAGGCCATAAATAGTTTTATTTACGCTGATAGAAATGGTAGTTTAGGGGAAGGCCTAAAATTTAATTGTCAAATATTTATATTATTAGTGGTCCTATAGTAATGAAAATTGGTATGAAAAGTTGGAAAATAAGTACCTACAAACTAGGTTATAAATAATGTTATTCACGCTGAGTGAAATGGTAGTTTAGGGGAATGTCAAATTTTTTTTTTGCTAGTTGCTTTACGTCGCACCGACACAGATAGGTCTTATGGCGACGATGGGACAGGGAAGGGCTAGGAGTGGGAAGGAAGCGGCCGTGGCCTTAATGAAGGTACAGCCCCAGCATTTGCCTGGTGTGAAAATGGGAAACCACGGAAAACCATTTTCAAGGCTGCCGACAGTGGGGTTCGTACCTACTATCTCCCGAATACTGGATACTGGCCGCACTTAAGCGACTGCAGCTATCGAGCTCGGTAGTCAAATATTTAATTCTTAAATATTTGCATTATGAGTGGTCCTATCTCAATGAAAATTGGTATGCATAGTGGGAGAATGAGCCACTATAATCTAGGCTATGAATAATTTTATTCACGCTGAGTGAAATGGTAGTTTAGGGGAAGGCCTAAAATTTAATTCTCAAATATTTATATTATTAGTGGTCCTATCGATAAATACTAGATAACTAAAGTCATATAGAATTAAATTTCCGACCATTTATGTCTTATACATTTTTACCGTAGCTGCTATGATAACACAGATATTCATGAATTTGTAAGTTTGTTGCTAAGTCCATATCAACGCCAAGCCACGAGAAAATTGGTTAACAGAGCTTAATGAAAATCGGTATATAGAGTCGGTGAATAAGAAACAACAGTCTAAGCTATAAAAATGTATTCACCCTGGATGAAATTGTAGTTTAGGAGAAGGCCCATAAAATGTAATTTTTAAATACGTCTGTATCGAAAAGTATTACATAACAAAAGTTAGAGAATGCAATTTCCCATCATTTATGCTTTATTCAGTTTTACCATACCGATTATGGTAAGAGTGGTATTTCAAAGTCGGAAGAAAACTAAATGTGAAGGCCTACAATATCGAAAGCGCTTAATATTGATCAACAATAACATTACTTTGACCGTAGTTTGTTGTGATGTTCTTTGTCTCTTATGCTGCCTCTCAACTCCGATAGATGGGACTACTGCTGCGTACCGAGTATAACAGTCTGACTGAATATTGGCAGGAAATAGCTGGGGACTTAGAAAACTTTCTTCTTTAGCATGCCATTCCTCTGGTTCATACATTTTCTGATACTGCTGGTACGTAACACATTGGTCATCGTAGTATTCCAGCTATTCGATCCCTACTCTGACGCGCTGTTTTGAATGAGCAGTGTGCACACTTAAGGCAGAAGCTTACTTAGTAGTAGTAGTGGTAGTATGGTCTGGTCTAGAATAACAATTTAAGCCTATTCCAAACTATAGCACCATAATTCACTAAATAACTCAAAATTCAACCCTGAAAAGAGGCCTTTCTTAAGAAAAGCTTCTTCTTATTCTTATTCTTCTTCACTTTTATTAAATTATATATTCATTTTATTCCAAATTAGCAGTGAAGAGGGGGCTTCTCTGGCAGGGAGGAAAATTTTACCTCCAAGTCAGATAGATTTTTCCGCCGCCCGTGCAGTGAATTAAGATTTTCCGACTCATCGGGTACTCCTAGGAATCAGATTAGTAAAAGCATAGTTTTTGCCCTGGGAGTCTCCACTATTCGACCCCTCCCCGCCGAAAAAAGACGACGAGTGTTTACGGGTCACGGCTGTCTGCGGCTTTGATAATTCCAGCTCTGGAACTTTGGACTGTTAGACTGGCAGTGTAGTCCTGTTCGTTAAATGTGAGAAAATGTGTGGTTTTTCATTTGATCGAGTATTTCACATGGAGGCATTGCATTTAATAGCGCCATTCCTACTGACGTCATTGTAATGACGTATGTTCATTTCAGTTGGGAAAACTACTAAGTCAGTCTTTCTGAGGATTTAAAATTGCAGGTGGAGAGTGACTGTGACTTCCCTGTCGCATTTCTAGGGTAACGTTAAGAGCTATGCAATTTAACACAATCTTGCTCACAACGCTTACACTACCTAACCCAGAATTCTGTATACAATATAAAATTCCGTAGCGAAGCACGGGTACATCAGCTAGTTCAATATAATATTCAACCGCTTGAACCACGTACCCCACCTAGTTAGAATCGGCTTAGGTGGCAATGGAATCTCTGGGTACATTTCTTTCAAAAGATGAACTCTTCTGAGGGCTTTGAGAAAAACGTTTTTCACTGAGGAAATCGATAAATCTACTTTGGGGTAACTGCCTCTTACCACTTCTGCCACACGATGAAAGGCATGTGCTACAACATGTTAAACGAGTCATCTTAGGATATACAACACAATGCTTCTCCGGCTTTTATCATATAAGGAGCGGCATAGCTAATAAAAAGTAACACTTTATTATACTTAATGCCCTGTGGCCAGAGGATACCCATAGCCTCATTGAACAGTTTTGCAATAGTTTTGTTATCACACTTTTCTAGAACATCACAGTGTAAGAGAATCCGTTTACAATAAACTTCGCTTAAGAAACCAATGATTACGTTGCCAATTAGCCTGCCTTCTTTGCCTGTTGTCTCATCAATGGAAACCCAAATTGGACCGTCTTTAATCTCTTGCCTTATCTTCTGATCAGTTTCATCGTATATGGCTGAACAGTACGTTTAAGAACGTTGACCCATCCGGGATGGATTGTTTAGTATATTTCTCGAGGAATTCCCTAAAGCACTGATTATTCAGTTTGAAGAGAGGTATGTCCGCAGAGATGAGAGCACGGTAGAGATCGGTGTTGAACTCGGACGTTACACTAGAAGTTGCTGGTTGTGTCAGAAACAACTGTCTCTGCTTGGAATCTTGTTTATGTTAGCCTGGTGTTTACTGGCTGAAATGTGCTGTTGCACAAGGAACCTTTGAATAGATGTCACTGTACAATGAGACAAATTATAAAATAATATCTTACTGTCAGTTGATAAACTATCTTCTTTAAATTCTGATACGTAACCTTTCAATTTTAAACTGGTTGACTGAGCTACTTTAGGCATATTGTAACAACATTAATGTCTTCATTGAATATCAACATACAACTGCACACACTGAACGTACAAGAACACTATGAGCCGTCTCACTGCTAATTCAAACTGTGAATGAGTTATGAAGCAATCAAAGGGAATGCCCGAATTACGAACTAATCTGGAAACCACTAGCACATCGTCGATGAATGAGATTTCCCTAGTTACAAAATTATGGCACAGACACAGTCGATGTTATGTAATGCAGCTTATCAGTGCCGTGTGATTCAGATAGTCACAGTAATGACCGGCTGATCTCCACCACTTCTGGGCTCAACCTCTTTCTTCACACTGCTTATAAGCTTATTTTATCGGCCCAGACGCGGACAGGCGTGTTAATGACCTGCACACCACTTAAAATATTAATTTTTCGAACATAGATTTTTAATTTATTTCTCCATTATTGAGGACTGCTAATTTAATATAATTTAATACTTTTTAACCGAAATATGGACTGTATTGATTTTAATGACGAAGAATATGGAACATATGTGCTAAACTCCAAAATATGGAAAAATATGGAAAATGAATACGGTACTCAAGTTTTCAACTACACACGTCATGATTCGTAAAGATAATGCAAAATATAATTAATTTTAGCTTCCTAAAGAGATATGTATTTACATATAAATCCATTCCCTGCTTATTTGTTTCCTTCCTTCGGTGCCCTGGAAAACGTATAAATGAAGTTTTACTGTATTTACAAGGAACTGTGTGTAAATTATTAGGTGTAGTGTAATTAATGAGCGGTAGTGTAGTTATTTTGGTACAATCCGAATTCAGCCTTCGGATGGCATGTGATAGTAGTGGTAGTAGTAGTAGTAGTAGTAGTAGTAGTAGTAGTAGTAGTAGTAGTAATAATAATAATAATAATAATAATAATAATAATAATAATAATAATAATAATAATAATAATAATAATAATAATTGTACCCTGGGTACACCTTCCCCGGCTATTTAAATTGTGCACCTTCTCCACACTGGCCATCTCTGACAGTGATTGAAAACTTTCAAGACCTCCTAAAACTTTCTTCTCCGATGGTTAGATAGCACTAGCATCTATTTTCTAGTGATCTCTGGTGGGCTAAGGTCCAGTTTATTGCACAGAAATTTAATTTGTTATAGTTGGTGAACCTCTTTACTGGTTATTTTTTTAAATTTTTTTTTTATGTGTCAAAGTTGTCAACACTTCACCTGGTTCCTCCTCTAATGTAATCTGCCTATCACATGCCTGTAACTTAGTGCTATACCAATCAGAACTCGGTGTTGTGTATAGAAATTTAGCCTATCAGCACACTGGATTCTAAGACAGTCTGGAACTTTCCCCTGCGGAGCTATTTAAGGAAAGAGCCTTAGGGCCGTCTTGTCTGGTGATTGAGAGTGCAACCTGATGGAGGTTAGATGGGGCAGGAGGCGAGGGTGACCGACTTGAAGAAGATGCAGCACTGATTTACCTAAATATGTGATTGTGCCAGCGTGTTTCCAGGGTAAGATTTCAGCAGTTTTCCTTAAAACCTAACAAGTAATCTTTTAATTTTTTGCTGAAATGTGGGACCTTCTGTGCAGTCTTCAGACTCAATTTATATTCCCCACTGGAAAAATATTCAAGGTAAGGGAGCACGAGTGGTAACCCTCAGAAATCTCCCCTTCTACTTTTAAGCTGGGTGACTAAAATTTTTCAACTTCTAAATTTTGGAAATTTGTCTTGGTCTTTAAACGTTCCCCTTTTAGTCACCCTTCTTAGCATGGGATTAGCCTCTGTGTCACTGGGCCATAAGCTCACTAAGATTATTATCTCTCCCGAGTGTTCTTTTAAGGAGTGGTGGTGTTTCACCTCCTTGCCTTTTGTTAATGGTCTGTTTTTGTAGAAACCTTTTTCTTTTCCTTCTTAAGGCCTAGTAGAATGGGTAATTATGCCCCTGTATATTCTTAATGGTTTTTCAGGTAACTGTGTCTACGTTTAGGTTCCCTTGGGGAACAATACTTTACCTGGTTGTGAAATTTTTTAAATTGATAAACCCACCATGGGGCAACCTGTGTATGAACACTTTGATGCGGGGTCACCCGACAGGTTAATGGTGTGAGATATAAATAGCAATAGATTGCTTGATTGAGGCCAGCCTCTGTGTATTAGGAGCTCAGACTCAATGTTATACCTGTTAGGAGCAATTATGCTCTTTCATAATGCTGTACCTGCTAGAAGCAATTATGCTCTTTCATATGTAGGTTAATGACTGGGAGTTTTTCCCATTAAACCTGTACCTGATTAAGGACTACTAAGTCCAAGGTGTTATTGGAGCTGACAAGCTCTTTGTTAAATGTGAATATTCTCAAGCAATTTTTCAACTGCTTCTTGTTAAGTCATTACATTACTCTATCTGGATTTTAAGAGAGAAAAGAAATAAAATTTCCAATTTTTGTCAAAGTAAATTGTTACTCTAAGTGGCCCCCTGTCCAGCCATTCATCGCACACGCTTCCTTATCTCTGTGTTCCATGATCAATCCCCATATCAACAACAACAACAACAACAACAACAACAACAACAACAACAACAAAAAACCAGGATCTACATAAGAAAACCCAAACAACAAATCTACTCCAAGATGGAGATGATCACGCATACAATGTGCAAATGCAGGGCTCACTTCTACAGCCACTCGACGTGTCCAATTTTGATAGCTCCGTTTCCTTCTTTACTTTCTCTACTTGACACCATTGTTTTGCTCTCATCCATGTTGATCCTTAATCCCTATTGTTCAGTCCTTCTATTCAGCACATTCCGTTACTCTTGTTGTTGTTGTTGTTGTAGTATCTCCTCCTCCTCACTCCGCCCCCCTTTCATTAAATTCACTCTTTTCCCTTTCACCATTATGAACAGCAAAGGTGACAAGACACTCCCTTCCTTTAGCCCACTGTCAATTCTGTTCTACCCACTGTTGTCTTCACACAGCTGTAACAGTTGTCATATACTGCTTTGTCATTATTACTAATTCCTTGCCAATGCCCATGTGTGTCAGGCTTCCCCAAACTTTAGATTTGGGGATGCTGTCATATGCCTTTTCTAGGTCTATAAAAGTCATTACTATATCCTTCCTATATTCCCAACTCTTTTCCATGATCTGTCTCAGGACTGACAATGGGTTCTACTGTCGACTTCCATTTCAGAATCCCATCTGTTCCTCTCATGACTGACTTTCAAACATTTTCTCTAATTCTTACAAATGCACTCTTAAAATTATTCCACTGGGCGAGTTGGCCGTGTGGTTAGGAGCACGCAGCTGTGAGCTCGCATCCGGGAGATAGTGGGTTCGAACCCCACTGTCGGCAGCCCTGAAGATGGTTTTCTGTGGTTTCCCATTTTCACACCAGGCAAATTTGGGGCTGTACCTTAATTAAGGCCACGGCCGCTTCCTTCCCATTCCTAGGCCTTTCCTGTCCCATTGTCGCCATAAGACCTATCTGTGTCGGTGCGACGTAAAGAAAAAATATTCCATTCCAGTTCAACACGACTCTCTGTCCTTGGTATCAGTTTTTGTAATTCTTTCCTGAATTCTTGCTGAACCTCCTTTTCCTTTGATCTCCAGACTTTAATCTTTCTTTCCCTTTTTTTCTTCTAGTTTCTAACCTTGCCTACTTTCAACTTTGCTATCACTGCTCTATAACCAACCACAAAGGCTTCCTGAGGCATAGCAGTAACATCCATAAAATCTTTCTGATGCCCTTTTCTCCATCAATATGTAATCAATCAACATTTTCTTTCTACTGTCTCCCCATCCGTACCTGGTAATCTTCTGGCTATGTTTTTCATGATCACTTAATACCATTTGAGTGCTAATCACAGATACTGTAATTATTAAATACCGCAAGAAACTATTAAACAAACGGCGATGGAAATGTTACTGTACATGTAACTTGTAATCAGTAGACACAACTCAGAGCAAGGCGTGGCATGGCACTTTGTCCCATGCTACTGTGACAACGTTGCAGTTCCTGCACCGGCCAGCTACTGATATATCACTCTACCCAATACAAATACAAATCAGTATTAAAAAAGTGAATTAATAATAATATTGTTTTGACATCTCACTAATTACATTCTGGTTTTCGGAGATGCCAAGTGTCAGAATTTTGTTTTGCAGGAGTTCTTTTATACACCAAAAATCTGACATGGGGATGACATATTTGAGCACTTTCAAGTACCACTGGACTAAGTCATGATCACTCCTGCCAACTTGGGTTCAGAAAGCCCAGCAAAGTGAATTTATTTACGTATTTCACAGTCACACAGCATAATTATTGGATATACAAAGATCACAACATGGCCAAGAACACAATTTTCCAACCAACCCAAGCTGAGAAAACATTACCTTATGAAATTTTTTTTTTCTTTCACACACAAAATTCTGAAAATTATAAACAATTTATAAAACACTCCAATGTATACTGTGTTAAAATTTGAATTTGATCAGATGACTGGTTTTTAAGAAACAATGTCTTAAACTTGACACATGGTTGGAGCACATTTAAAAAATATAAAATTCCAAACGCACGTGACCTAACGTGAAATGAAACAAGAAAAATGACTGTGTTTTTTGAATTTCTGCAGGCCTATTGGTTGTTTCATAATCAATCTCCGAACTCCAGTGCACATATTTTGGTTGACAGTAGATGGTTTAGACATGTTAACGAGAATGGAAGAGGTAAGGATACTGAAGTGGATGATGGAGACACTGATAGGAGAAGGGAGCGTAAGAGGGAGACCCAAACTAAGGTGGTCGAGAACTATCATGAATAGTATAATTAGAAGGCACCTGGACTGGAACAGAGTTAAGGAGAAACAATGGTGGTTGCTTAGAGGAAGATGAAAAGATGCCATAAACATAAAGAGAGTTCACAGACGTCCCACCTTATAAGCCTTATATACAGTAACAATATGGAAACTTAATGAAGTTTATAATATGTAATACCATAAACATCCCAACCCAGCAGGAGCTGGACGAGGGAAATGAAGGATAAAGAAGAATCACAAGAAAAGAGACATATGCAAAACAGAAGAAGGTAACAGGAGTATTCAGAGGAAGCCTCAGCAGAAATTTGAAGATAGGTGTACTACACAGTGTCAAGATACAAAAAATAACCCAACAAAGATATTCAGAAATATTTATGGCCTCGTAAATGACACTGAAATCACAGATCTGTAAAATTAACCTAGCAAATGATACCAGTAGCTGCCATGAAGATGCTTATTACTAACCTGTTCTCCTCTATAAACTACGTATTCTGGGAAGTTCAGTCCTCCAGCACTTGGCCGACCTACAACAGAGTGATGTCCTGGTGGAGCATGGGCCATTTTCATAGCACTGAACTGAAGGAATGATTTGCCTAAGGTAACCCGACACAGCAACAAGTGCCTGAAACATAAAAAAATATAACTTGTTAACACCTCTTATCACTGCAAATACAAATACAAGACCATAATATTATGTCTCAGCTGGAATTATTAGGGTCTAGAATGGGGCTAGCAATTGAAGTGTATTCCAGAAATTTCCTAAAACATGCGAGGAAAAACCTGGCAAGAAATCATTTTCAGGGCAGCCACTGTCAGTACCAGTGTCTGAATGGTATAGCTATCCCGTTTTGATAGGTATACTGAATGAACTCATGCCAACCTGCGCCCAATGTTGGGAGACCAGGCTCTATCATAAGTTAGTTGACCTGGCTGGTAACATCTTTAGTGGAAAAGCAGAACTTTGCAATAGCATAGTTGGTGGATTAGGCAACCCATTTTCTTTTCTAGGGAAAGAAAAAGGAAGGAAACCAATGCCTTGTGGGGAAGAGGAATCTTCAAAGGATAGAGGGGTAAACCCAGGAAGAAAATCCTCCTTTATGGCAGGCCTAACGAATCAGTAATGGAGTAATGTTTCGTTGCTTGGATGAATATGTAAACCTCACTTCTTGTATCCAGCAAACAGAGCCTCATCCTAGGAATGCGAAAAGATTCACCAACGGAAGACACAGCACCTACAATGGACTTAACTATAAAAGAAACAGAGCGGGAACCCTAAACGACAGACAAGAATGGAGAGTCAATATCATGGAACGGAGGAGAATTCACATTGTAGGGTTGAGCGAGACGAAATGGAAGGGGACAAACTCATGGAAATTGAAAGGAGGTTGCAAGTTGTACTGGAAAGGAATAGAGTGGGTTTGGTGATGCACAGATGTCTCCTCTGTAAATGAAAGAATCATCAAAGCCAGAGTAAAATATATATATATATATTTGCTCCAGAGCAAGGATGTGATGACAACAACAAGGAAGAGTTCCTAAGACATGGAAGGCCAAGTGTAAGAAGATTACATTATGCTAAATGGGTATTTGAATGTTCAAGTTGGAGAATAGACTTAATTATGAAAACAAACAGAATGAGAACCCTGAATGACAGGCAAGAGAAAGAGGCTATGAGAAATAATAATAATAATGTTTTGGTTTTATGTCCCACTAACTACCTTTCCAATTTTTGGAGATGTCGAAGTGCCAGAATTTAGCCCCACAGTAGTTATTTTACATGCCAGTAAATGTACCGATACAAGGCTGAATTATTTGAACACCTTCAAATACCACCGGATTGAGCCAGGATCGAACCTGCCAAGTTAGGGTCAGAAGGCCAGCACCTGAACCGTATGTGCCACTGAGCCCGGTGCTATGAGAAGTGTTGAGAGCCCTTCTGGATAAGGAGAAAAAAATTCTGAAGGTGAACATTTTCTAGACTTCTGTGTTAGAAATAACCTTCTGATAAAGAATACTTTCTTCAAGAAACACAAGTCATAAGATAACTCGATACAGCTGGGATAGAAGAACTAGAACAAAAGTTACTACTCCATGCGAGTGCTTAGTGAGTGACCACAATCTACTACGGGCAGATCTAAATTATTAGGCTGCACGTACATGAAGTACAATCGAAATGGCCAGAATGAAGGAATGGACATTATATGGTGAAGACCTTTCAAAACCTGGTACAGTAAAATCTGCCTTTAGTGGAACCTTTATGAACCAGAAAACTGACAATATCGGAACATATTCCCGGTGACTTAAATTATGGTTTAAAATTCACGTAAGTTTACCTGTATCTAGTGGAACCCGTCTGACACAGAAATGGAAGGAAATTTTGCTACTATAACGGAAGAAATATGGAAATTTCCTTCCTAAACCTTTTTAGCATGTGTATATTCCGAATGGATCTAAGAAGACCACAACAGCATTCGGCCAGGAAATGTATGTCTCTGTGTTCAATGCTGTAATTTGGATCGCAGCACACATGCAAAAATTTGCTTTACGTTGCACCGATAAAGATAGGTCTTATGGCAACTATGGGATAGAAACGGGACAGGAGCTGGAAGGAAGCGGGCCGTGCCCTTAATTAAGGTTCAGCCCCAGCATTTATTTGCCTGGTATGAAAATAGTAAACCACAGAAAACTATCTTCAGGGCTGCTGACACCACGGTTCAAACCCACTATCTCCCAAATGCAAGTTCATAGCTGCGTGACTGTAACTGCATGGCCAACTCACTTGGTCCCTGAAGAAGGAACCATGATAAACTAAAATACAGTACAAGTCCATTATAGAGAGAATTAATAACAGCGAAAAATTTACTCATTATAGCGGATTGTCGTTATATCCGATTTATCGTAAAAGTCGGAGGAAAACCCATACACATTAAAATTGGTACGAAATGGCAATCAGTTTGTTCAAAATTTGCGTTTTCGCAGATGATATCCAAACTACGGCTTACTCGTTTCTTATTTTTCGAAATCCGATACTAAGTGAAAGAGTATGTTTAATTTCAATCTGAAAAAATTGTTGTATCACTCCAGAGGCCTCTGTGGCAAATGTTTCAGTTTTCTTCTTCAAACAGTGTCACCTAACCTAACCGTATAAGCATCACGAAAACATTTCAAGAGCACATGGGGAAATTATAACCACCTTGCTAAGAATCTACATGGGAATATTCCAAAATTTAACTAGTCACAAGAAAATATAAACTATCCTTTGAAATCAGTCATGTATTCTGTCATATCTTGAGGTGAGTCAGATTCTTACTTAATTTCAGTACATAACATTTGCTTCAGCCTTTATTTCTAACGGTTTAACAACTGCTATCGGCCACGTCCTTTATGCATTTATTAAGAAAACGTGTTATCCTCTTTCATTTTGAATTTCCTTTTAGAGAACAGCAGTCAACAGGTATTACTAATCGACTCCGGCATCGCTTTCGAATGTCAATGAGAGAGCTCGCAAGTGTACATGGCAAGAAAACTATACTGTACGATGATCGATTGCATTTTGTGGCAAATGTTTGTTTCCTTATTCAAAAGTGTCACCTAACTTAACGTAACCGTACTATCTGTACCATGAAAACACATTCCAACTGCCAGTAGAGGAATTATAACATCTCACTATAAATTTACATGCAAACAGCCTTACTGAAATTTAACCAGATGTGAGAAAATACAATCTAACCTCTGAAATCAGTGATGCGCTCTGCTATATCTTACTTAATTTCAATGTAGGGCATCAAAATTAAGCGATCGTTTACTTAGCCTTTATTTCTACCAGGTTAACATTTATTATGGAATCATTTCAGATTTATTTTATGGAACAGCAGTTGACGGGTATTACTAATCGACTCTCACACCGCCTTTAAATGTCGACATGGGAGCTCGCAACAGAAAACGATAACGAAAGTCGCATTTTGTGGCAAATGTTTCAGCTCTCTCATTCAAACAGCGTCAGCTAACCTAACTGAACCGCATATGTACCAAGAAACCATATTCACGAGCCAGTAGAGAAGTGATAACATTCTCGCCATAAATTCATATAACAACAACCTTTCCGAAATTTAACCCGGCGTGAGAAAATATAAACTAACCTCTCAAATGTCCGGCCCCACAGTGTAGGGGGCAATGCGTCCGCCTGTCACCCGGTGGCCCCGGGTTCGATTCCCAGCCGGGTCAGGGTTTTTTAATTGTTATGATTAATATCCCTGGCCTGGGCACTGTGTATTTGTGACGTCCTTAATCTTCCTTTCCTCACACACAACATTCCACACTACCGCCATTCCAATTACACGCAGGTTCATACAATACGGTGCCAGTAGGGGCAAAAGATCAACATGGGTCGACGTCCCAAACAGATAGCATTTAAATAAAAAAATCAAATCAAAATTTTAGTCACTAGAAAATATAAACTATGCAAGAGAATTTCTCCTTCATAATCATGTCACGAGCCCCTTTCATTTCCCACTTTATCACTTTTCCAACTACATTTCTTTCAGTGGGTGGGGGCAGTAGAGTACATCACGGTATCCCCTGCCTGCTGTAAGAGGCCACTAAAAAGGGAACCAGGGGCTCTCAACTAGGAGCATAGGTCGGTGAGCACCGGTTCCTCTAGCACAGTCTCCTCACTTTCATCTTTCCCATCTGACCTCTGATCTTGAGGTGTATCCCATTCTTACTTAACTGCAGTATTTAGCATTAAAATGAAGCGACTGTTTACTTCAGCCTCTATTTTTAACGAGTTAACAACTGCTGTTGAACACATCTACGCACTTATTACGAAAACAGGTTCTTTTTTCATTTTCACTTTTCTTTACAGAACAGCAGTCGACATTGCCTTTGAATGCTGACGAGACAGCTTGCTAGTGGACATAGCGAGGAAACGATACCGAAGATGATTAAAATTGCATGCAATATAATGGCTGGGTGTATAAATATCGTTACTGGAAAAAATCGTGCATGCTTAATCGCTCATAATAACGGATGTGTCAGTGTTCAGGCTCTCGCTGTAACCGAAGGATAATACACAGTTTAATTTAGGAATTTTGTGCAGCTGTGAGCTCGCATCCGGGAGATAGTGGGTTCGAACCCCACTATCGGCAGCCCTGAAGATGGTTTTCCGTGGTTTCCCATTTTCACACCAGGCAAATGCAGGGGCTGTACCTTAATTAAGGCCACGGCCGCTTCCTTCCCATTCCTAGGCCTTTTCTATCCCATCATTGCCATAAGACCTATCTGTGTCGGTGCGACGTAAAGCATATGCAAGAAGAAGAAGGAATTTTGAAGGTACAGAAAAAATATGACGTTATAACGGGGTTCTCGTTATATGCCGTACTCGCTATAGCGGAATTCTATTGTACTGATGTGCTACAACAAACTCTTGAACAGCATAATTATGGTACTTTAAATGCAGAAGATTAAGTGGCCATTAATCCAGAAGTAGAGACAGAGACAGCGGTAGAAAACATCAAAGAGTTCTGAATTAAATCACTCAATCCAACAGTAAATAAATATCTGAAATATTGCAGCACATTTAAAATTAGTCAAATTAGAGGAACATGATAAGATGCAAGAGAATTTCTCCTTCATATCCATGTCATGAGCCCCTTTCATTTCCCACTTTATCACTTTTCCAACTACATTTCTTTCAGTGGGTGGGGGCAGTAGAGTACATCCACGGTATCCCCTGCCTGCTGTAAGAGGTCACTAAAAGGTGAACCAGGGGCTCTCAACTAGGAGCGTAGGTTGGTGACCACCGGTTCCTCTAGCCCTGTCTCCTCACTTTCATCTTTCCCATCTGACCTCTCTTGGTCAACTCCTGTTCTTTTCTGACCCCGACAGTATTAGGTTTGCGAGGCCTAGGGAGTCTTTCATTTTCATGACCTTCGTGGCCCTTCCCTTTCTTTTGCTTTTCGAAGGGTTGAACCTCTTCCTTTTTCCCCCCCTCTGATTTAGTGTAAATAGAGGATGGTTGCTCAGTTGTACTTCTTCCTAAAACAATGATCAAAACCTGTATCTTTTCACCTAAAGCACCTCTAGACAAGGAGATGCCTCCTAATCAACTGACGGATTCTTCGTATATCAAGGCTCGGTTACAGAGTTACAGAATATAAATAAAGTACTACAATGACAGTTTTAACTCTTCTTACCTGTGGCATATATAGCAAGACCTATCTTTGTGCATTGGGCATCCGGTACCTCCACCAATTCCATACACATATTGATTGCTCTTAGAAGAATGCTCTGCAAAGTAGATTCCTATGAAAAATATTAAGAAATATATGTTAAAAACAAGACATTACAGTTTCCTAAAATATGGTGATAAAACAAGTACCACGAAACAAGTTAGAAATATATTTAATGCAGCTATTTGAAGTCCTATCTAACGTCTTATTACTATTTTGAGTTATGTCCATTAACACATCACAGTAGTCAAGAACAGGTACATATATCATCCCCACTCTGGCAAACTAACGAATATGCAAATTGTCAAAAAATTAGGAGAGTTGAAAGTTGTGATTATTCATGTCAAATCAATTTTTATATTTAATGACTGGTTTTATGAGTTAGCCATACAGAACGAGCTGCAGATGTGACTTTGTCAGAGGGTAAACTTTATATAAATAATATAATAACATCTAGACCAGGGCCTCTCAGGGTGCATGCACTGTGCATGGTGCAAAAGACGACTTCGCTTGGTTGACCAGAGTGCAGACCCCCACTCCTCAATTTGGAGCAATAGTGCTGTCTCTCTCTTTCACCACACGTCTCGCTTGCTCCCCTGTCTCCCTCTTCCTCACTTGCTCCGTAGGGCTCCAAATCCAAGCTGCGTTGAGCCGAGTAGCCCAGAGACGAAGCGTTGGTTCGAGCCGAGCTGAGCGGGACCGATGCACTGTGCACAGCAACTCTGCGCCGCTGTTTGCAAGCGTGAGATTTTGGGCGTTTGAGAAGCCCTGATCTAGACCAAAACTTGAGAACTACAGGTTCCCTAGTTTGTCACTTTCGCTAGTTTGCCATAGTGGGGACGATATGATACCAGGAATATTAATTGAAATAATGGCGAACTTACTTTTACACCTACTTTTAAACCATTTCATTTATGTTCCAACTCTACTAAACCTCAATTTAAATAAAAAGTATCACAAAATTACATCTGCCTATTTCCATATTTTTAATTTTTGTTTGTCTATTTAAAAGAAAAAGAAGTATGGGATATTGGTTTACAGATCTCTGGTTTACTAGATATAACAGGACACAATCCTTTTTCTCATCTTTGTACAATGGTAACCAATACAGAGATCCTATTGATACTTCTCTTCAAACAAAACTCAGAATATTCCAGAGCCACGTACCGGTAGCCTTCCTGTATGGATGCAAAATGTGGAAGGAACTGCAGAAATATCAAGAAGTCTTTAAAACCTTTCCAAATTGCCACCTTAGAACCTTGGTGCTCCTATAAAATAAGAGCTTTTTCTGTATATTGCGCAGTCAGGAAAGAATGGCATTTCTGTATCAGTCATGTCCACAGTAACGAGGAAATGCACTTTTTACTTTTCCGTAATTTCTGTCTGTCTGTCTGTCTGTCTGTCTGTCTATCTGTATGAATGTACACGCATCATGAGGAAACGACTGAAGAGAATTTAATGAAAATCGGTATGTAAAGTTGGGATGAGCCACTACAATCTAGGCTATAAATCATCTTATTCACGCTAAGTGAAATGGTAGTTATGGGGAAGGCTTAAAATTTAATTCTCAAAATTGGTATTATTAGTGGTCGTATCGATAAATACTACATAACTAAGGGTATATAAAAATTCCTATCATTTACGTCTTATACATTTTTACAGTACCAGCTATGATAACACAGATATTCATCAATTTGTATTTTTGTTGCTATACTGTACCAGCTATGATAACAGAGATATTCATGAATTTGTATTTTTGTTGCTAAGTCCAAATCAACGCTGAGCCACGAAAAAATGGGTAAACAGAATTTATGAAAATCCTTATATAGAATTAGGGAATAAGAAACTACAGTTTAAGCTATAAACAATTTTTTCACCCGGGATGAAATGGTAGGTTAGGGGAAGGCACCTAAAATTTAATTCTTAAATACCTATGTTATTGGTCCTATCAAAAAGTACTACATAACGAATTATAGAGAAAATAATTTCCAATCATTTATGTTTTATTCAGTTTTACCGTACCGACTATTATAAGAGTGGTATTTCACAGTCGGAAGAAAATTAAATGTGAAGGCCTACAATATAGAAAGTGGAAACAATGATCAAAAATAACCTTACATTGACCATTGTTTGTTGTGATGTTCTTTGTCTCTTATGCTGCCGCTCAACTTCGATAGGTGGGATTAATGTTGTGTAACGAGTATAACGGCCTGACTTAATATTTGCGGGAAATAGCTAGGGAGTTAGATAACTTTCTTCTTTAGCATGCCATTCGCCTGGTTCATACATTTTCTGATACTGCTGGTACGTAACACAATGGTTCATCATAGTATTCCAGCTATTCGATCCCTACTCTGATGCACTGTTTTGAATGAGCAGTGTGCACACTTAAGGTAGAGGCTCTCTTAGTAATACTATGACCTGGTCTAGAATTATGATTTCTACCTATTCCAAAAATTACAGCACCACAATTCACTAAATAACTCGAAATTCAACCCTGAAAAGAGCTGTTTCTTAAGAAAAGCTTCTTCCTCTTAACTTTTATTAAATCTACATTCATTTTATTCCAAATTAGTAGCAAAGTTGGGGTTTCTCCTCTGGCTTGGAGGAAAAATTCGCCTCCAAGTCAGATAGTTTTTTTCTTGCCAGTGTAGTGAATTGAGATTTTCCAACTCATTGGGTACTCCTAGGAAACAGATAAAGGGCATAGTTTTTGCCCTGGAACAAGTCAGATAGTTTTTTCCCCCTGCCAGTGTAGTGAATTGAGATTTTCCAACTCATTCGGTACTCCTAGGAAACAGATAAAGGGCATAGTTTTTGCCCTGGAACTCTCCAATATTCGAACCCCCCCCCCCTGCCAATAAAAAATGAAGAGTGATCACGGATGTCTGAGGCCTGGTCATTCCAGTCTGGAACTTTGGATCGGCAGCATAGTATTGTTCATTAAAAGTGAGAATATGTGTAGTTTTTCATCGAGTATTTCATAAGAAAGCATTGCTTTTAATCGTGCCATTCCTACTGACGTCATTGTAATGACCTATGTTCATTTCAGTTGGGAAAACCACTAAGACAGTCTTTCTGAGGATCTAAAAAGGGAGGTGGAGAGTGTCTGCCATTATAATGAAAACTCCTCAACCAGATTGTGACTGATGGTAGGCAACAGCCTACCATTACTTACCATTACAATGAAAATTCCCTAACCCAGTCTTCATATCAGAAAAGATGTTTGGTGACTTCCCTGTCGTGTTTCTAGGGTAAAGTTAAGAGCTATGCCATTTAATATAACCTTGCTCACAACGCGTACACTACCTAACTTAGCAATGTAGAATTCCGTAGCAAAGCACAGGTACATCAGCTAGTTTCATATGTACAGCTAGAGGAAAGAGCGCAAGAACTAAAATAAATTATGAAAATAAGGAAAAATTGGCAACACACTCTTAAACAAAAACTGTACTGAGAAGGAACACCTAACATGAAATCAAGTGGATGATCGAAGATTGGAGGAAGTGAGGATAGTATGGATATCGTAAATAGCCAGATTTACTTAGAATAAGAAGAACTGGTGAACATTTGTTCCTATTTTATACAGATACTAGCTGATGTACACGTGCTTCGCTACGGGATTCTCAGGAAGACTGATTTGGTGGTTTTCCTAACTGAATTCAACATAGATCATTACAAAAACATCAGTAGGAATATAGCGATTGAAAGCAATGGTATCATATAAAATACTCGATCAAATGAAAAACCGCACACTTTCTCACTTTCAACGAACAGTACTACGGTGCCGATCTAACAGTCCAAAGTTCCAGAGCTGGAATAACCAGGTCCAGACTGCCGTGAACACTCCTCTGTCATTATTCACACTACTCATTCCAATCAGTGCCTCAGAGTACGGATTGAATAGCTTGAATGCTATGAGGAACCAGTGTGTTACGTACCAGTAATAGCAGAAAATGTATGAACCAGAGGAATGGCATACTAAAGAAGGAAGTTATCTAACTCCCCAGCTATTCCCCGCCAATATACAGGCAGGCTGTTACACTCGGTACGACCAGACGAGTTAGCCGTGTGGTTAGAGGCGCACAGCTGTGAGCTTGCATCCGGGAGATAGTGGATTCGAATCCCACTGCCGGCATCCCTGAAGATGGTATTTCGTGGTTTCCCATTTTCACACCAGTCACACAGACTGAACCTTAATTGAAGCCTAGGCTGCTTCCTTCACACCCCTATTCCTTTCCTATCCTACCGTCGCCATAAGACTTACCTGTGTCGGTGCGACGTAAAGCAAATTAAAAATACCTTGGTACGTTGCGGTTATCCTATCTATCGGCGATGAGTGGAAACACAAGACAAAAAGCACATCACAACATACAATGGTCAACGTAATGTTATTGTTGATAAAGTTTATGAGCTTTCTATATTGCAGGCCTTCACATTAGTTTTCCTTCGACTCTGTGATATTAGGGCGTCTTACAAAATTATATCGTAGACTGTAGTTCCTTATTCTCAGATTTTACATACCTATTTTCACTAAATTCTGTTTATGCATTTTTCGTGACTCGGCGCTGATATGGACTTAGTAACAAAAATCCAAATTCATGAATATCTCTGTGATTATATGCAGTACGGTAACAATGTATGTATAAGACATAAGTGATTGGAAATTTAATAACTTCTTACTTAACTACTACTAACTTACAACATAACTAAAGTTATGTTAGTTATGTAGTATTTATCGATACGACCACTAATAACATAAATAACTTATTAGAGAATTACATTTGTAGTGGACATGACCGATACAGAAATACCATTCTTTTCAAATTCTGAGCAATGTACAGACAAAACTCTTATTTTAAATATATAGATATAAGATTTGAGTCAATTCTCTCTCACCTGCTCCAAACATGCCTCCAATATACGCATGTCTTTCATCAAATCCTTTTTGAACAATAGCATTAATGAAGGGAGATCCATGAAACAGCATTCGCTCATTGCCTTGATTTGAGTTTTCTTCCGCAACTTCCTGACGCCTATGAGCATATCGCTCCCATAATTTTCGATTTTGAACTTTCTGGATCTGAAATAAAGAATTTAAAGGATACAGCATATAATCAATTACATTTACAATCACAGGAGCTCAGTTAAAGAGAGTATTAACATGTATTAAATTACTGGATGGGGGTTCATGTGATTTGTCTCTCAGTTGTAGTCATGACAAATATTTGGACGGTGTACAGAAATGGTACATATTAGTCAAAAACCAATATTAATGTGAAGTACCAAAATCTCTTTCCTGTGTTCAATTCATCTTCAGCATACCAGAGCCCTTATTAACTAAGTCTGATCTGCAAATGTAATGAAGTATTCCTAAAAGTGCTCTGAAGTGACAGAATGGCCGAAAGGAGCAGTTCACCTTAGGTGTCCACAGTAAAGTCTACCGGGGTCTCAAGAGAGAAGGGCTGACAGTAGATTGACTGGGCTATGGCAATGATCACTAAGTCTCCGGAAATAATAACAATAATAATAATAATAATAATAATAATAATAATAATACCCAAACAAAACAATAGGAGAATTCCAAATAGACCTCTTTTTTTTTTTTTTTTGCTTTACATCGCACTAACACAGATAGGTCTTATGGCGACGATGGGATAGGAAAGGCCAAGGAGTGGAAAGGAAGCAGCTGTGGCCTTAATTAGGGAATAGTCCCAGTATTTGCTTAGTGTGAAAATGGAAAACCACGGAAAACCATCTTCAGGGCTGCCGACAGTGGGGTTCGAACCCACTATCTTCCGGATGCAAGCTCACAGCTGCGCGGCCCTAACCGCACGGCCAACTCACCCGGTAATAGACCATGTTGCTATATCTCGAAGATACAGTCCGGAAATCATGAACGTTACAGTAAAAAAAAGGGAATAAACATAGACTCAGATCACTAGGTATCAGTAATAAAGTTTCAGCCAATCCCTCTCAACAAAAAGAAAAACCTACCATAATTCGCTTTGACACAAAAAAGCTCAGAAAAAGAGAGAATGAATTCAAAGAACTTGCCCAACTGGTGGAAAAAGACTTCAACAGCACGAGAAAAAAGATGACACAAGCTAAAAAAGGAGTGGCTGAAGCACACGTGGTGGAACGGTAATTGCGAGAAGACCTTAGGGGATCGTCTGAATGCCTGGAGAAAGTATTGCACCTCAAAAAAGAAGAAGATTTGACGATGTACAAAACACAACAAGCACAAACAGCAAAAAAATACGCAGTGAGAAACGCAAGTATGAAAAGGAATAATGGACAAGATTGAACAAGACTTTCATAAACGTGAGACCTGTGAATGCTTCAGCAATTTTAAATAGAAGGTACATGGATAAAAGGCACCTTCCCTTTGCTTTCTAAGGAAAGATGGAACTCTTGCAACATCAAATGAAGGAAACCGTGAAATCTTAGTTAAGTGTTTATTTTGCTAGTGGCACTTTCAACTTAATAGTGGCTTAACGTCGCACCGACACAGACAGATCTTATGGCGACGATGGGATAGGAAAGGGATAAGAGTGGGAAGGAAGTAGCCGTGGCCTTAATTAAGGTACAGCCCTAGCATTTTCCTGGCGTGAAAATGGGAAACCACAGAAAACCATCTTCAGGGCTGCCGACAGTGGGATTTGAACCCACTATCTCCTGGAGGCAAGCTCACAGCTGCGCGTTCCTAACAGCCAACTCGCCCGGTACTAAGTATTTTAACGACCTTCCAAACTGTGAAAAACAAGCAAACCCTATCAAAACAAACAAAACAGTGAGCCAAAACCTGCAATCATCTCCACCAAATCGCGATGAAATCCAACACTACATAAAGAGACTGAAAAATAACAAGGCTCCTGGTGAAGACTCCATGATTGAGGAACTATGGAAACATGCCCAGAAGAAGCAAGCGACATCCTACACCAAACCGTTGTAGATATATGGGAAAAAGAACAACTACCAGAGTACTGGAAGCTAGCTTTAATCCATCCTTTACACAAGAAAGGAAATATAAGAGATGTGAACAATTATCGTGGTATTTCTCTTTGGTCAGCAGCCTACAAGATCCTGCCACTATCCATCCTTGAAAGACTAGAACAGCAAGTTGAACACAAACTCGGGGAATACCAAGCAGGTTTTCGGAAAGGCCGATCAAGTGCAGAACAAATACTTAACCTAAAAACCACAATAAGACACCATATGCCGAGAGGTCGAACCTATGTATTGACATTTGTAGATTTCAGGAAAGCATACGACTATCGACCGTGATATGTTGCGTAACATACTTGCAGAAATGGGAGTTGGTGAGAAACTGCTGATGACAATAAGGGCAACGCTAACTAATACTAAATCCAACGTAAGATTCCAAGGATGTCTCCCTGAACCTTTTGGGATGAAGACAGGCATTCGACAGGGAGATGGGCAGTCACCTCTTTTGTTCAACTGCATACTTGAGAAGGTAATACAGATGTGGTGAAAGACATTAAAAGAAAGAAACCTTTACAAACCCTTAAGGATTGAGACAAAGAAAATGGAGTGGAAATAAACTGCTTAGTGTTCACTGATGATATAGCCTTGATGACAGAAAATTTCGAACGTGCAACAGAACAGATCAATGTGTTGAAGGAAGTAGCAGAATAAATAGGTTTACAAATTTCCTTTCAAAAGACAGAAGTAATGTCGAACATCAAAGATGATACGGCACAACGAAACACCAAAATGGAACGATAAACCGTGTTAATAAATTTAAATACCTTGGGAATGGATCCAGCAAAATGAACTTGACAAAGAGGCCATAGCAGCAAGAATCAAGAAAATGGAAGTCACTTTCCACACCACCTACAACATATACAACACAAAGTGCTTTTCTCTGAACACAAAAATTCGTCACTACAACACTGTCATCAAACCAGTATCGCTGTATGCATCTGAATGCCTTATCCTGTCCGAGAAATGTTTGCTTGCGGATTTAGAGAGGAAACAGTAAGCTTTTTGCAATGCAGTTATTACATTACATTATAAAGTTCGGTACTAGTTACGGCCCTACTCGGAGTCATCATCAGCCATAATTCAATTACACAATTTAGTCAAAATATCCTAAAACAATTCATTTTAGTTAAAATAAGCAATATTACATTACTCAGCTTAAAAGTTAATGGTGAAGAAATACAAAGATAATAAAACAATAATAATAATGGCGTATGGCCTCCGGAGAGGCCTGGTGCAGGTCTTTTTCTAGTAGACGGCCTATCAGGCCGTGAAGATGAGGGCCCTACCTAGGATGATTTCTAATGTTGAATACGCACACACACCCAGCTCCCGAGCCATTGGAATTAACCAATTAAGGTTAAAATCCCCGACCCGGCTGGGAATCGAACCCGGCACCCTCTGAACCGAAGGCCAGTACGCTGACCATTCAACCAAGGAGTCGGACAATAAAACAATAATATAATATCTGTGTCGGTGCGATGTAAAGCCAATAGCTAAAAAAATCATACCAACCCACATTTCAGTCCTATTTACCCCCTCCCCCTTAAGTGTTTTTTCAAAAACAAAATAATGTCTCTTTATTTTTAAGAGAGATTACAAATACCACTTTACGTCTGTAACATGTTAAGTTTTTGAGATATATTGTAGATATGTCAGGGATTATGTGTACAAATTTTGGTTGGCAGCTATGCCCAAACGTAGGTACATGCATAATCTCGCTGCTGTAGAATCCTGGAGCTGATGTTGCCATGGTTATTGCAGTTCATTTCTTTATCCGATTCCGAGAGCAAGGGTAGTATGGTGCCAATATCTCCATAACAGTTGGTTTTAGGGCTTACCGAGTTTTGTTCTTTGCGTCAAGGGGCTTAAAATGAGCTGTGTCTCGTCCTTGCACGACAAATTCGATATTTCACCTATATTAGCCTATTATTTTTTATCTCCCCTGTTGCCCCCCTCCCCCCCCACCTTGAATTGTTTTGAAATTAAAATACAGTCCATGTCCCTCAGGGACAATGTATATTTACATTAGTAAAAGGATTTTTAGAATCGGTCCAGTAGTTTGAGATTACCCTCCAGATATACACAAACTAAAAATATTCGCACTCTCTCTTTGTTATATTAGTATAGATTAAAGGAGTCGGACTGATTTTGTCTTTTCATGATTAGATAAAAACTTATGAACGAGGTGTGTTTGAATGACTAGCATTGTGTTTGCGTGTCATAAGACTCCACGGCTATGCCACAACCTGCCAAAGTAATGAAGATTTCTTCGTGGACTGATGTTCATGATGCTCCTATTCCACCAGATGAGCTGGAAAGATATTTAAAGCAAAATCGTGGAATGGTTGGAGAAAAAATGGACAAAACTATCCAAAATTTCACCAGATCACTAAGAAAGTATTATGTATGCAAGCATCAGGTTCAGCTTCAGAGAGAAATTTCAGTTCAGCGGGCTTCATTCTCAACGCATGATGGTCTCTTCTACAATCAGAAGATGTTGATGCTCTTTTCATTCACAGTAATTCCATTCCACCTCCATTAGCAATGACCAATAAACTACGCACACTAAGTAAAAGCTATGTCCAGGTTTGTTTTTGTTGTTGGCATATTGCACGTCATTTCAGTTTGTATTTTATTTTGAGGTAAATGCGAATGAAGTCCTATGAATATGCTTTGTGTTATTTAGATTCATTTTCAGTTAACTTGATGTCAATTGCAGACGAATATTAGTTTATGATGAAGTATCTGTTTATTTTCAATAATAATAATAATAATAACATACATACATACATACATTATCATTATAGACTGTTATGCCTTTCAGCGTTCAGTCTGCAAGCCTCTGTGAATTTACTAAACGTCGCCACAATCCTCTATTTGCAACTAGTGTTGTGGCCTCATTTAGTTCTATACCTCTTATCTTTAAATCGTTAGAAACCGAGTCTAACCATCGTCGTCTTGGTCTCCCTCTACTTCTCTTACCCTCCATAGCAGAGTCCATTATTCTCCTAGGTAACCTATCCTCCACCATTCGCCTCACATGACCCCACCACCGAAGCCGGTTTATGCGTACAGCTTCATCCATCGAGTTCATTCCTAAATTAGCCTTTATTTCCTCATTCCGAGTACCCTCCTGCCATTGTTCCCACCTGTTTGTACCAGCAATCATTCTCGCTACTTTCATGTCTGTAACTTCTAACTTATGAATAAGATATCCTGAGTCCACCCAGCTTTCGCTCCCGTAAAGCAAAGTTGGTCTGAAAACAGACCGATGTAAAGATAGTTTCGTCTGGGAGCTGACTTCCTTCTTACAGAATACAGTCGATCGCAGCTGCGAGCTCACTGCATTAGCTTTACGGCACCTTGATTCAATCTCACTTACTATATTACCATCCTGGGAGAACACACAACCTAAATACTTGAAATTATCGACCTGTTCTAGCTTAGTATCACCAATCTGACATTCAATTCTGTTGAATTTCTTACCTACTGACATCAATTTAGTCTTCAAGAGGCTAATTTTCATACCATACTCATTGCACCTATTTTCAAGTTCCACGATATTAGACTGTAGGCTTTCGGCACAATCTGCCATTAAGACCAAGTCGTCAGCATAGGCCAGACTGCTTACTACATTTCCACCTAATTGAATCCCTCCCTGCCATTTTATACCTTTCAGTAGATGATCCATGTAAACTACAAACAGCAAAGGTGAAAGATTACAGCCTTGTCTAACCCCTGTAAGTACCCTGAACCAAGAACTCATTCTGCCATCAATTCTCACTGAAGCCCAATTGTCAACATAAATGCCTTTGATAGCTTTTAATAATCTGCCTTTAATTCCATAGTCCCCCAGTATGGCGAACATCTTTTCCCTCGGTACCCTGTCATATGCTTTCTCTAGATCTACGAAGCATAAACACAACTGCCTATTCCTCTCGTAGCATTTTTCAATTACCTGGCGCATACTGAAAATCTGATCCTGACAGCCTCTCTGTGGTCTGAAACCACACTGGTTTTCATCCAACTTCCTTTCAACGACTGATCGCATCCTCCCTTCCAAGATGCCAGTGAATATTTTGCCTGGTATACTAATCAGTGAGATACCTCGATAGTTGTTGCAATCCTTCCTGTTCCCTTGCTTATAGATAGGGGCAATTACTGCTTTTGCCCAATCTGAAGGTACCTTACCAACACTCCACGCTAATTTTACTACTCTATGAAGCCATTTCATCCCTGCCTTCCCACTATACTTCACCATTTCAGGTCTAATTTCATCTATTCCTGCTGCCTTATGACAATGGAGTTTATTTACCATCCTTTCCACTTCCTCAAGCATAATTTCACCAACCTCATTTTCCTCCTCCCCTTGAGCTTCGCTGTTCACAACACCACCAGGATGATTTCCTTTTACATTGAGAAGATGTTCAAAATATTCCCTCCACCTCTCCAGTGATTCCCTGGGATCTATTATGAGTTCACCTGTATTACTCAAAACACTGTTCATTTCCTTTTTCCCTCCCTTCCTAAGATTCTTTATTACTGTCCAGAAAGGTTTCCCTGCTGCTTGACCTAGCCTTTCCAGGTTGTTACCAAAATCTTCCCATGACTTCTTTTTGGATTCAACAATTATTTGTTTCGCTCTGTTTCTTTCATCTACATACAACTCCCTATCTGCCTCGGCCCTTGTTTGGAGCCATTTCTTATAAGCCTTCTTTTTACGTTTACAAGCTGCTCTCACTTCATCATTCCACCAAGATGTTCGCCTTTTCCCATCTTTACACACAGTTGTTCCAAGGCATTCCCTGGCTGTTTCTACTACAGCATCCCTGTATGCCGCCCATTCACTTTCTATATCCTGAACCTGCTTAATGTCTACTTTTCGAAACTTCTCACTAATCATATCCATGTACTTCCGTCTAATTTCCTCGTCCTGGAGATTTTCTACCCTTATTCGTTTGCAGACAGATTTCACTTTCTCTACCTTAGGCCTAGAGATACTTAGTTCACTACAGATCAGATAGTGGTCTGTATCATCGAAAAATCCCCGGAAAACTCGTACATTCCTAACAGATTTCCTGAATTCGAAGTCTGTTAAGATATAGTCTATTATGGATCTGGTACCCCTAGCCTCCCATGTGTAGCGGTGAATAGCCTTATGCTTGAAGAATGTATTCATAACAGCTAAACCCATACTAGCACAGAAGTCCAGCAAACGCTTCCCATTCCCATTAGCTTCCATATCTTCCCCACATTTACCAATCACCCTTTCGTATCCTTCAGTTCTATTCCCAACTCTCGCATTGAAATCGCCCATTAGCACTATTCTATCCTTGCTGTTTACCCTGACTACGATGTCACTCAATGCTTCATAAAACTTGTCAACTTCATCCTCATCTGTACCCTCACATGGTGAATACACGGACACAATTCTAGTCCTAATTCCTCCAACTGACAAATCTACCCACATCATTCGCTCATTTACGTGTCTAACAGAAACTATGTTCCGTGCAATGGTATTCCTGATAAAGAGCCCTACCCCAGACTCTGCCCTTCCCTTTCTAACACCCGTCAAGTACACTTTATAATCTCCTATCTCTTCCTCGTTATCTCCCCTTACCCGAATATCACTTACTCCTAGCACATCCAGATGCATCCTCTTTGCTGACTCAGCCAGTTCTACTTTCTTTCTTCCATAAGCCCCATTAATATTGATAGCTCCCCATCGAATTCCATTTCGTTCGCCAAGTTGTTTCCAAGGAGTCCCTCGCCTGTCAAATGGGAGTGGGACTCCGTTACTCCCATAGGTCCGAGGCTTGCTTAAAATGTTCTGAGCTCGGTCGATTCATGAAGCAGGATGCTGCCCTACTTGCACATAGTCCAAGTGAGGATCTCTCCTCTAACGGGTTATGGACCACCGGTGGATTGTATAGTCCTAGCCGCCTGAGCACAAGGAGGGCCATGACTCAGAATATGTCCGAGATGCCCACTCCCATTCCATAGCAACTGGTATCCCGACTCTCAGGACCACTTACTAGGCCACTCAGCCGTTGCCCATGGTTCACGAACTAGGACGTGACTACAGTAACCCACAAACATGAACCATTAATAATAATAATAATAATAATAATAATAATAATAATAATAATAATAATAATAATTACAGTGCAGGAGAAATCTCTACCGTTTAATTTCAAAATGCAATTAGCCTACTCTGAAATATGTTATTAGCGTTCAGGAATTCGCAGAGTGAGTGATCCGAATAGTAGTGTGACGTGAACATTTCGCTGTGCACGGTGCACATGTTGTTTGAGACAAGTACTCGAGGTTATTCTACTGAGCACGCCCAGTGCGGTGGACTGCGGTGGGCTGTATGAGACCAGTGTTGTGGGCCAGTACGTGGCCGCGCTAGAAGGGAACGGCGTGCACGGGCTGGGCTGCCGGAGCCCGTGGGTTTGAAATGCTGTGCGGTGGGCTTGGCTGCAGGACTCTGGTTCAGGTGTCTGGTAATGGTTAAATCTAAAAAGTTTATTTTTTGGTCGGTTTTGGTTTCTAGTGTAAATTTAATGTGAGAATCAATATTGTTATGTCTAAGAAGGGTAGTGGTAGCGTTAACTGATTTTTCATCCATTATTACAAAAACATCGTCAACATACCTAACCCAAAAGTGAATATTGTCAAATTCTTTGTTGTTTTCGATTTAGTTATGTTCGCGAAAGTCTAGGTAAATTTCTGCTAAAATACCCGGTGATCCCATAGCCAAGAATAATCAACAAATACAAACATTGCCCAAAAACCACACTTAAGAATTACCCAAATCCCCTACATACTAATATCTTTAAGAAACATAGCATAAAAATTGCTTTTAAAACCAACAAAAAAAAATGCAGATATTCTACATAATACTTCGTCTATCAACAGGATCAACAGATTTTTAAAATCGGGGGTCTATAGGATCAAATGCAACGCCTGTAATATTTCGTATGTGGGGCAGACCGGGAGGAATTTCAGTATTACATATTTAGAAAAGATACAATAAATTCTCGGCAATCGGCTGGGTTATGCACGATTACAATCATAATTTCACCAGTATTGAACAAGATATGGACATCCTCGAAATAGTAAATAAAGGCCCTTTACTTAACATAATTGGAAAAGTGTTTTATTTGCTTAGATCAACAATTCTAATTATAATCTTAATGGTATCTCAGAGAAACCCAACATTTTATTTGACTTATTACTATTCTCAGAAACACTAATGTAACAAATCAGAATTTGATTTTAAGTTTAATTAAAGGTACTTTTCCGAAGCAATTATTCTCGTTCCCACACCCTTCAGCCCCGCCCTAAAGGTAGTCCTTCCTCCTCCCTTCCTTCCCTTCCCTTATCATGTCACATCCATCCTATCTAACCCGCTCTTTCTTGCCCTTCCCCACCCCTCCCCTACATCGCATACTTCCCTCACTCACGTTCTTACACAGCCACGCAAGGTGAGTAGCCTTCACTTTGTTTTTCCATCCTCTCCCTTTCTTCTTTGCGCTAACTTTGGTTTTTTTCTTATTGTTTATTAGATCCAATTGCTCCGCAACGAACGGAGACTTCAATCTTCTCACAAACAATTATTCAACCACCACTCGCAGTGATTGCATTCAGTTTCTCAGAATTCTACTGGAAATTTATTCAATGATATGGTTTTATCTGTTTACATTAAGCGTGTGAGTTATTTTCCTCATTTCAAGGCCATTTACTATTAGAACTCTAATGAAAACTTAGTACCAAAGTGTCAAATTTTACTCTAATGACATAACATTTGGAAATAGTGTATAATCCAACAGTGCCAAAACATAGGCCAATATCAATAGAATCTACCAGAAAGATTCACTTTTAGACTACTAGCACTTAGAAATATATTTATAAAACATATTTTGAAGCGTTTATTTTATGAATTTTTATGCTTCTACGGTCATTTTATTCAGCGCTATGAAAAAAAAGGATACTTTTAGAACTTACATGAGAGATATACAGTTAGAACCATAGCACTTAGTTTGAGATGCAGCCATTTTATAACAGCATATTATTTTTATTATCTTTGTATTTCTTCACCATTAACTTTTAAGCAGGGTAATGTAATATTGCTTATTTGAACTAAAATGTATAGTTTTAGGATATTTTGACTAAATTGTGTAACTGAATGTTTATGGCTGATGATGACCCCGAGTAGGGTTGAATCGTACCGAACTTTATAATGTAATGTAATAACTGCATTGCAAAAAGCTTACTGTATTGAATAGCTGGAAAATTTAACCAGCATAAGTCACATGTAATCTCAGTTCAATACGGACCAACCAGAATGAAATTGATAACCCTTTAGAGAGGAAAGGAAAAAAGATCCTTACACACCATACTTGGCCCAACTACAAAAATGGCATCTACATTAGAAAATCCAGGCAAGAAGCATACTCTAAGATACAGATGATCATGGACACAATGTGTAAAGGCATTGCTTCTACGGTCATATATAACGGATGATCGACTCTCGATGGACGAAACATATCTTCAATATATTTTACTCAAAACTAAAAACGGCAGGTACGTTAATATCAATAAAGATCTTAAAGAACTGGGCATACAAGCAGAAGATGCACAAGACCGAAATCTTTTCAAAGCAGCCATCAAGACTTTTGGGACTTTCCGGGACCAAAGATGGGCTACTGGCGTGAAATGGACAGAAGAAAGTCATGGTAAACAGAGTAAGCTAAAGAAGATGATGTGGATCAAGCAAAAAATGAACAAGTGCCAGAATGAAAAGTGAGGCTTATTGTGGTCCCTAGTTGGCCAATTAGCGAAGTTGAATGAGTAGTAGTAATAATAATAATAATAATAATAATAATAAGGGCCTTTCCCTCAATCTAGGAGGAACGGGAACAAATTCATCTTTGAGTGTGTAGATGGTTTCACATGGTTTTCATGGCTGTTTTCGACTAGGCTGGCCACTGCTCAGTCCACTACTACTTGCCTTAATACTATTTTAGCTTCTTTTGGACCCTGTCAATACATAGCTCTGATAATGCCAAGGCATTCACCTATAATTTATTGTGCAAATTCTGTTTTGATCTATCCATCTCACATATAACGTCAGCCTATTACCCACAACCATCTCTAGCTGAGCGGGTTAACCTTCAACCTGCCTTGATCACTTTTCATCATGAAGATCATTCTTGTTGGGACACTTCATTGCATTGGCTAGCTTTTGCATTCAATTCAGCGGTTCATGACTCACACAAGTTTTCACCCGCATCTCTTATGATTAAGTTCATTACAAACACTCCGTTATCCAAATTGTGGTCAATCAATGAGTTTTACCAGAGACAATAGATGCAGATAATATCAGGGATCTGTGAAGAAAGGCTAAAACTATCCTTAAAGCCTCTCATGAGAAAATGAAAGAGAGATATCATCATGGACAGACCCACCAATTTAAAGGTCAGAGATCAAGTCATGGTAAAAAATGTTGTTCCAGCAGGCAAGCTTGCCCCCAGATTTCATAGTCCTTGTGTTATTCTGATTTCTTAACGCTGGTCACCCTCTTGGCGAGCAATCCCGACACAGAGAGGAATTTTAGAGTTCATCTGTCCCAAGTCAAACCTGTATGAACTCTGTGCTTTTCAATGATGACATTGCCAACTTAATTATATTTCTTTCCTTAGCATCTTAGTAATAATAAGTTTAAATGAGGAGCCCTTCTGCCCCTGTCAATTGTAAAAATGTGTAGATATTTATGTTTTGTTGAAACTGTACTTTTTCATATCAAAACCTTCCCTTCAATAATTTCTTTCCTGTTCGCCATTACCTTGCCCCTGCCTCCAAGCCTGAACCAGAAGTTTTGTGCACTCGGCCTACATGCCGCCGACCTTAACTGCACATAAAAAAATAATAGCGGAAGAGAGGTATCTGAGGGTACTTGGGGTTCTGGTAGACCCCACCCTGGCATCGGCAGTGGTGGCCGCTCTTGCTGTCAACCTTGAGCATAACTGACCGGACTTCCACGACTTCATAAACTACATTAAGGATTATTTTCTTCAAAATACACAGTTCAAAAAAATTAGGGGAACATGTTTTGTAACGTTTGGTATGTGAACGTTAATTTGGTAGATGGGGTTCAAATGGTTGTACAGCATACTTTGAGACCTTAGCTACTCAGGCTATGTCAAATCAAAGTTTTACTCCACCTGTAGGCCAGTTCACAAGGAGGGTTGGACAAGGTCGTGGATGCATGACAACCCCACAGGGTGACCAATATCTGACCACCTGTGGGTCGCAGCGTCATTTAGCAACTGCCAGAGAACTGCAACAGGACCTCAGGAGAGTCACTGGAGTCACGGTATCTGACCAGACAGTAAGGAACAGGTTAAGAGAAGTGTCCTTACCGACCCAGACGTCCTGTTTGAGTGCCCGGTTTAATGCAGCAACATCGTGCAGCTCGCCTTCTGTTTGCCCGTACCCACATCAACTGACAACTTCGCCAATGGAGACCTGTGTTGTTCATAGACGAGTCCACATTTCCCCTGACACAGCGTGATGGACATCAACGTGTATGGAGACGCTGTGGTGAGCAGTACATGCCAAATGTTGTCCAGGATGGCGACCAATTCGGACAAGGTTCTGTGATGGTGTGGGGTGGCATCAGTATTGATGGCCGTACGGATCTTGTCGTCCGTGGTAATCTTACCATTGCGGGGTACATCGAGCAGATACTGCTAGAGCATGTGTTGGTTGCTGCATACGGTGTTGGCCCTGAATTCATACTCATACATGATAATGCCAGGGCACATGTAGTGCACATCTCCAAAGCTGTCTAGCGAGAATTGGACATTCAAGAGATGGAATGGCCGGCAGCGAGTCCCGACCTTAATCCCATCAAGCATGTGTGGGATAGGCTTGACAGAAGTGTTCATGGGTGTCCTGTTCAACCACAGACTCTCCAAGACCTTGAACAGGCCCTCATTGAAGAATGGGATCTGATACCACAACATGACCTCTGTCGACTTATAACGGAGCAAGCCATGTAGGTGCCAAGCTGTGATAAATGCTCGCGGAGGACATACACCATACTGAAGCTCTCCAACAGTGATAAAAAACCACCCTGGAGGAATGTTATCACTTTGTTTTCGCCAGTATTTGGACATTTCCATTTGTGTTCTGAAAATGAACGCAAATCCATCGATGTTCTTTTGTATTCTTCAACGGTAAATAATAAAGGTTTAGTTGGTATTATACCTGGGTGTGAAGTACTGTTTAGTAGAGCGTATCATACGTTCAAAAACATGTTCCCCTAATTTTTTTAAAAACTGTGTACCTTGTGCATGGACTCTATATCAAGAAATTTTCTAACTTTGATCTCTAATTTCAAAGTTTTGAATGTTCTTAAATGCCAGATTCCACAACTGTTCTGATGGTAAAACTTTACGGGGTGCAGGTCCGTACCGGAGGTACACTTCTCCATGCATTTGAACTGAGCACCTTTTAGAAGGCCATCTGTGATGTAACCCTGAACTGTGTACTGGAAGAAGTTTGGAACTTTAATTTTCAGATGTCTCTACTGTCGACTTATGTGCCCCCTCTGGTAGGAAGACGGACAATTAATTTTCAAAGGAAAATTGTATTTTCTAAGTTGATAAAACTGAAGTGTTAGTAGATTGTTTTTTTTTTTTGGGTGTTAAGGTTACTAGGACTTTCTATCATTTCCTTATTTCTGAAATTTTTAGCCAATCAGAAATTATGGTATATATTCTGGTATTACAATGTACCGTTTTCATCGTCCTAATAACGGAATGAATGATGTCATACGGCGTTAAAATTTGCCATGCACGGTAGTGAGATCACGGAGATTATGTAAATGAGCCGTACATCTAAAAAGAACGAATGTATTAAGTTAAATAGGCTGTGATTTCATAATATATAATACGGACGCATAAAATCAAGGAGGCCATAAATGTGACGGCAAAGATGTTCATTTGGCGAATCAAGTATGCCTATGTCACGAAATTAGACATAAAGATATAAAGGATCCCTGCGGCCATGATAAAAAAATAATAGAAAGTTTTAAAAAATTGTTAAAAAAAGAACTGAGTGAACAATAAAAAAAAAAATTTACGCAAGACTTCGAAGCAAGTTCATCCACGAAGAAAATAGTCCTTGCAGGAAGAAGGGAGATATATGAAAGAGCAAGAGCTAAAGATCCAGCACATTGAAGAATTTTTAAAGTTACGCCGATATCTGACCTAATATCGAGGCGGAAAAGCAGAAGAAATTAAATAAAATTTGGACAGTAGTCGGAATACAAACTGAAGGTCGTCGCGAAACACCAAAACAAATTAGACTTCTCGTATGCTGATTGTCTGAATGAAAAATTAAGAGCTAATTCGATAATTTACTTGTTAAAGTCTGTTACGGGAAATTGACATTGAATTTCTGCTTTAATAACCTGATACAAAACTATAATCTAGCTTCTTTGTAGTACATTTTGAAGGCTATGGTCATGACATTAATTACGATGCTGGAAATGTTTCTTTTACATATGACTAACGGCTACAACATGAGAGGCTAAATCGGAGATGGGGCCGACTTTCCGACGTAGACCGCCCAGCTGTTCCTGCTAGCCCGAGTCTTGAGACTACCGCCTGATGATGACGTAACGGATGTTGGAGACTATCTACGCAGCCCTAAGATGACAACATCGGAGCCTAACCCAGTCATCTAACATCGGCAGACGCAAGTTAAGTTCCAAAGAATTATTTTATAATCTTGAAATTTATGTGTCGTAGACGTAGTATATAAATATTTGCAGTAAACATTGGTATGTAGCTTGTTATGAAGTTCTTCGTGATGAAATCTCAATCGATGCTATCTTTGCAATGAAGTTGTCCTAGTTGATTTATCATTATGGGAGTAGGTATTCTTCGAGTGTATATAATCAATGTCATGATATAGGAATGCTTAAAGTTAAACAAGGAGAGATTTCAAATGATGTTTTCAACCATTATGGAAATGAAACGACGTTCACAATGTGATATATTCCAGACGTAATGTTTTAAAGAAGATAATTAATTTCAGAGTTGCTTAGACTTGGTTACTATTACGACGCGACTACATGTGAGTAAATATTAACTTATTTTGTTTATACATGTGTTTCTTTTACAGAATAACGTGATTATATGTATTACAAGTGAAACTTAACCCTGAAATGCACCGCTGTAGTATATTAACGATATGTTAAGATGATTTGCCGCCTAGATGGGAATGATTAATGTTTATGTAGGGAAGTAAGGATTTGAGTGACTTGTTGATGTGGTTGTACGTATAATTATTCGTTGAGATATATTTATGGTAATGAATGACGCGGTATTATAATATTTAATATTGGTATATGGAGAGATAAATATACTTATGAATTTTTGGTGGTAAATACGATGTGTTACTAACCAATAATGTTATTTAACGTATGCGGCATGACTTTAAAATAGTAATGCAAGATATATTGGGTTAATGATACATGTATACAATGAAATACGTCGCAGAATTCATATGTTGGTTACCGTAAATTGTCTTCAGATTGAATTTCCGAAATAAGGAATAAATAAGGGTAAACTTGTTGTCTTCATGGAGAATATGTCAACGTTGTAATGAATGTTATTTGATGTTTGGTCTCAAGGATATATTTTAATGGATAAAGCGACTTAATAATTTGAGTCTCTACCACAATTAAATAAATAATGTTACTAAATAGATTCCTACGAATTTTATGGTACTTGATTGGGCAGAGGTGCAACCATAAAACACGGTAGGTATAATTTCTGATAGAACTACGATAATAACTGATCATTATACGATACCTACATTTAATTTTAGGATTAATATGATTATTTTTACCAAATGACATGGTCAAACTGACCAATATTTTTCTTTTAATGATCGATAAATGTTCGAAATAGCCATTTTTGAGCTAATATATACTTGGAACTTACTTGCAACTGCTGACGTTACAATTTTGGAAGATATGCCTTTGTTTAGTGACAAAATATGAATTCAATATCAACGAAAATAAGCTTTTTTTTAAAAAAAAAAAACAAGAGCCGTGGGACTCTAATTAAGCATATTTATTATGCATTTTTCTAAGGCTTAGGGACTTTATCTGCTTTCCAATTGATTGTCGTTATTAATACGAGATACTTAATTTCAAAGAATATTTGACTACATCCTCATCAAATATGACTGATACCAAAGATTTATGTGATTATGAGAATTTTTCTTTATTTTTATGATGCGGATAACAAGTAATTAGCAAGAGGATTCATTGAATCAGATCGTAGATGGTTTAGGTTTATATTTTTCAACAGAAAGAAGAGAAAGGTGATTGATGTAAATGACTGTTATTATATTTTCTTTTATGATTCTAGAATCATGAATAAAAGTGTAGATTTATACAATTTAGAGGTTATTATTGAAAATAGGCTGATATAATTATGGTAGATAAGATGATTTTGAATTAATTAAAAAAAATATTATTACTTTTTTTCTTTCTCGAATGAATGGACATGGACAACTTAACATCGATTCCGACGGATGGAGGGTATCGCTGGTAATTTATTAAAAGGAAATGCGGTTTCCCAGTTGACCTCACGTAAAAAATACTATTCACAGATGCATTTTAATAATCCCTGAGAGGTGTCGCGTGGCAATTTAGGAACTATTTTGATGACAGATGTGACATGTGAAATGGAGATTGCGGCGTTGCTTAATTTTTTTTTTATGGCGCGGTCACTGATTTATTCATTGATTGATAGAAGCAAGTATAGCTACCGACACTAAGCATCGTTTTCATAAATGCATTGATCCATTCTACTAATCCGAAGAGATGATAGTCGAAGGGGAAAATAGCCGGAGCATTTGTTAGGTCGCCATGATGGTGCAAGAAAATTATTCTCCGCAGGATGGTGCAACACGTTATAATTCTCATGTTAGGTCCGTATTGAAATGTACGTAAATACAAAGTATGTTACAAGTGTTATTGGTGGATATTAAAAAAATAATAACACTTGTAACATACTTTGTATATATTTTAGTAGCCAATCATGATTGGGGGTGTTTTCAGACCATCGGCCCAGAGAGTTCTGGAACTTTCCCCCCCTGCTATAAAAGCTGGGAGCTTTTGGGCCATGTTGTCTTCTTCGCTCCAGTCTGGAGTGCATACGTTAGTGGAGGCAGGGGTAAGCCTTGTCTGCCGTCAGAAAACCCACCAGTTCAAGGTAATGGCAGACTCTTTTAAATATGTGATAGCTCCAGGAAGCTAACTTGAGGGGACAGTTTTATTCTTTTTTAATGTAAATTCTAAAGTTTAACATCATCTTTTAAATGTAAATGTTCAGTTAAGCCCGAGGACTATTCAAATCCCTGTGGGGAAATATGCACAAAGGGCACTAGGAAAGTTTTGCAATATGCAAAAATGTTGGCTGGACGCCCCTGTTATGGTGAGGGATGAAAACCAGTCTAGAAGACAGCAAGGCATGACCTTCACACAGTTGTTACAAAGCAGTGGGATTGAAAGCAAGTTAAGATGTCAGTGTGGTCTAAAGGTGAATATCATGCAATTATCCACTACAATTTTGCTTGTGGATTAACTGCTGACCAGTGCCTGAAGGAAGCGACTTCTGTGCTGGGGAAATAAATTTTGGGGTTGAAGATGATCCTCGTTCTGGGAGACTGTCTGAATCAGTGACTGAGGAAAACATTGAAGCTCCAAGGAAAATGTTGCAGCAAGAGAGGCGGTTGACACATCAGCAGGTAGAGGAGACCCTCCACATCCCTGCACCAGCTGTTCTTCAATTCTACACAACCATCTCCATGTTAGAAAGGTTTGTTCCCTTTGGGTGCCACATTCCCTTTCAGAGGAACAAAGGGCACATTGAGTGAAATGGTGCCGAAAAATGCTAAAAAACAGTTTGAAAATGGGACTTCGTGTAACGTCAATAGCATCGTTACAGGTGAGAAAACTTGGCTTTATTATTACGATGTTCCAACAAAATCTCAGAACAAAGTGTGGCTGTTTGAAGATGAGGGTACTCCTGTGACTGTGCGAAAGTCAAGGTCAGTGAAGAAAAGGATGATTGCAGTATTCTTCACTAAACAGGACATCCTGACTCGGGTTGTGCTAGAAACTCAAAGGACAGTTACTGCGAAGTAGTACAGTGAGACTTGTCTGCCTCAGGTCATCCAGGCTCTCAAGCAGCTCCGTCCAAGGTCACGGCTCAACACTTGGCTCTTGCATCACGACAATGCTCCAATACATCGTACTAATGTAACAATGGATTTGCCAGATCACGGTTGACTGTGCTTGATCACCCTCCATACAGTCCTGATCTTGCCCCATGTGCCTTCGCACTCTTCCCTGAAGTAAAGATGAAGCTGAAAAGGCGGCGTTTTGCATCCGACGAGGAGCTTCTGGCAACATGGGATCAAGAGTGTGAAAATGTAACCGAAGAAAAGTGGTAGAGTTGGTTCAGTGACTGGTTTCGATGTATGGAGAAGTGTATTGAGTGTGGTGGAAATTATTTTGAAAAAGTCTTAAAGCATTCACTCACATTGCAAAACGTTCCTAGTGCCCTTTGTAACTTAGGGAATAAAGAGTGTTTGCCCTTTTAGTTCCCATTCAACTTGGTATGGGGGTGACTCAGTTTTTCTAGATTTCTAAACCATTAACACTATTTAGGAACTTAATATTTTCGCCATGTAGTCACCCTCTGTAGTACAGGGTTAGGCTCTGTAATTTCGGGCCATAAGCCCATATGAGATCTTAAGTGTTTTTCAAAGTGTATTTAAAAAGGAGTGCCTCCTAGCATTTTGTTCATGGCCAATTTTCTTAAAACGTTTCTTTTTGTACATGTAGGCCATTTAGTATGGGCACTTACTGCTCATTTGATTTTGAACCATTCATAGTCAATTGCGAATTAGACTGTCGAACGGGAAGGACAGCAAATACTGTTTTCAAAGTGATCTAATATAAAATTTGGATTAGAAACTTGTGCCTTTCAGAGGCCTGACTGTAATCAATTTTGGAGGTCAGTCTCCTCGAGTGTAAATTGAGTGGAGCAAAGGTGCTCTTTGAAATAGTGTAACTTTGGAGCTACAAGCTCATTTTGTAAATTATTGTTTAACTTAAGCCTTTCCCGTGATTGGAGATGACAAGCTCATTATTTTCCATTTAACTGTTATTTATTATTGTTCGTTCAAATTATTTATGAAGTTTAATGTCAGTTAAAAGGAAGGAAATAAAATTTCAAATTTTAGTGTTTTAAATTATGCTCTCATTTTTTCTCTGTCCGCCCGTTCAAGTGCGCACCTTCTTACTCCTCTGCAATCCACCAAAAGACGGCAACAACAACAACAACAACAACAACATACCTGCCAACTTGGGACATAATGAAAAAGGATAGCAAGGGGGGGGGGGGAATAATAAACAACACAAGTCAAATACAGTAGAACCTCGATGCATCGTTCCCGGAACTGTCATTTTCCCGTATTCATCGTTGAATTTATTCAGTCCAAAAAATGTTCCATATAAACCAATGTTAAATTTCCCTGCATACATCGTATCTTGAAATATCGTTTTATCGCATCAATCGTCAAAAAATTATTTGTCCTCGGTCACAATTTTCCCGCATTGATCGATCGTACGTAAGAAAAATATACGCAACATTTTTGAATTTAGAGGGACTGCTCAATACTCTTAGCATATACTGTAATAGCGGCAACCTGTTGCGAGAATGTACAAGCGATTCGGAGTTGCTAGTCTTGAACAAGGATCTTGTAGGTGGAGTGCTGTGCGCAGGTTATGCACGCGCAACCTCACTACGAGCCTCGTGGTGCCAACATTTCTCCTCGACCCACTAACCGACCCCTAGAAGTATTCTTATTTACAAGATTTTAAAAGTAGACAGCGTAAAATTCAAATTTGCCACCAATTTCTGTGTTGGTATAGGCTGGCCAGGGCTGCCAATTTCGTTGAAAAAAAGAGAAAATCGTGCAGGGCGCCAGATTTGTTTTAAATACTCACAGGGTGATTAATCGCGTCACCTTGTGGAGTGTGTGGGATGCTAGAGGCCTGTAGACCGCTTTGTTGTCCTCTGCCTAACAGTCTTGTTACAAGCCGGACCAAATCAAGCCAGACCAATAATTGTTCTCATAGCCTAGTCTTGTAACTAGTTCCTAAGTTGGCAGCTTCGCTCAAACCGCTGTGACATCATTCGAGACGTGCCGCATTGAATTTCTAACCTCTGTGACATCGTCTGAGCTGAGCTGCAGGAGCTGCGCCATGTTGGGTATCTAACCTATCGTTCGCAAAGGGTCTATGGAATCTTTTCCTAAATACAGGTTATCGTCGTAATATCCACCTATATATTTCATTTGCAATAAAAGAATGAACTTAAAAGGTTTTCAATTATTACGAAATGTGTAAAGAAAAGTGAAACGAAGAGGTGTAAAAGTCACGCTTTTTATTTATCGCCTCGTAGGCCTATATCATGGTTGCAATATTTTGATACCGTTATGTATAGTATGAGCTAAATGGTTAGCACGTGTTGGCCTTTGGTTGAAGGCGTTTCGACTGGGTCGAGGATTTTAACTTTCCTTGGTTAATTCCAACAGTTTGGGACTGTTTGTTTGCCAAATTAAACATTAGAATTCATCTAAGGTAGGACCACATTTTAATATGTGCGTAGATCACCTATCACGTGACAACTCGAAAGACATGCACCCGGCTCCGTACATTTTACGGAAAAACTAGAATACTTGGCAGGTATAGGTCGGCCGCTCGTTCTTGGCCGGTGCAATTCACGTGCGCAGTGGTCTCTCCACGCATAGCGAGCCTATAAGTTTCTTCCCACTACGGTAACCAGTACATTTGACGTGCGGAGTGATCTCCCCGCACAGGGCATGCGCATAATAATTATGGCCTCAGTTCTCTCCTCGAACTGAGAGCGTGCGGACACCAGAGTAACGCGAGCGGTAAGAATAGTGACTAGTGGTTCGTTTTTACTTCCTTACTATGCCTCCCGTTCATTCGAAACTAGGGTCGAAAAACTTGCATAGTCAATCACGTGAAATAATTTCGAATGTACACGAATTTATGAAGAAAGAAGCAGCGGCCGGTGAAGTGATGATCCCTTTGAAAAAGGTTCAGGAAAGGGTCGTAAGGGCGACTCGTGTGTCTGAACGATCTGTGAGACGGATTATTAGGGAAAGAGAAGCCGCTGAAGAAACGGGAACATCATTTGGAACGCCTGGGAAAAAGCACGCAGTAAGGAAACGTATTACTGGTGTGGATGACTTCGACGTGTCTGTGATTCGCCGTACAGTGCATGACTTTTATCTTGTAGAGAAATGTGCGCCAACAATCGGCAAACTCCTTCCTAGACTTCAGGATGAGGACAGCATAAAGTTTACAGGAGGGAAAACAAGTTTAAAAGTCATATTGAAGAATGTGGGTTTTAAATGGAAAAAGACAAGAAACAACAGGGCTGTTCTGATAGAACGGCATGACATTAGGTCTTTGCGTATACAGTTCCTGAAGGCGATTAAGAAATATCGAGAGGAGGGTCATCCCATAGTTTATGAAGACGAGTCTTACATTCATAGTAGCCATTCAAGCCCTAAGAACTGGAGTGATGACACGGCAGCAGGTTTGATGACACCTGTATCGAAGGGCAGTAGATTAATAATCGTTCATGCCGGTGGCTCGTCGAGTTTTGTACCGAACGCTCTATTAATGTTCAAATCAGGGCGGTCGACGGGAGACTACCATAATGAAATGAACTCTGAAAATTATCAGCGCTGGTTGACAGAACAATTAATACCAAATTTACAACCTAAATCTGTGCTGGTAATAGATAATGCTTCTTACCATAACGTTCGTCTGAACAAAACTCCAACCTCTAATAGTAGGAAAGATACCATGAAAGCATGGCTTAGAGGGAAAGGAATTTCGTTTGAAGAGAGTATGCTAAAGGCTGAATTGTACAACATTATTAAATTGCACAAACCGCTCCATCAGCAGTATCTCATAGATGAAATTATGGCAAGACATGCGCACACTACCTTGAGACTACCCCCATACCATCCTGATTTAAACCCCATAGAAATGATATGGGCTGACGTGAAACAATGGGTAGGAAATAGGAACACCACTTTTAAAATGGACGATGTTATCGCTTTGTGCAGGGAAAGATTATCAGAAATCGGAGAAGAGGAATGGAGAAAAGTTTGCCATCGCACAGAGGAAAATGAATTAGAATATTATGCACGGGAAGGACTAATCGAAGATGCTATTGAAAGAATAGCGTTCACAGTTAATGGCAGTAGTGACATTAGTGACAGTGACGGTGACAGTGAATCAGAAGAGAACATACAATCAGGAGACAGTGAAGACACAGCGATGTCAGGTGTAGAGGAACTGAATTAAACCCTCCACTATTAGCTCCTGTGAATATTAGTATTAGTACTTTACCTCAGTAGAAAGTTACAAATATATTGTTCTTTTTTAGTTAACTGGAACGTACAGTAATGCCTACTAGCGGTGTGAATCTTTTAGTGTAAAGAATAATGTGTATAAAGATTTTGTGTGAACGGAAAGTTGGTTTGCTTTGCTTTGCTTTGCTCTGACCGCTTCTTATACAGCCTGCAGCATGGCGATGGACGGACAGACGAGCGGGGCGAAGGGTGCCCGAAGACTGGAATGGGTAAGTCACGTGATAAGTCACATGATCTTCTATATTCGCTCTATTGTTCCCGCGCGCAAGTGGCCGGCCAAGAACGAGCGGCCGACCTATATGCAACAACAACAATAATAAAAACAACAACAATAATAACAATAATAATAAAGTTATTTGCTTTACGTCCCACTAACTACTTTATGGTTTTCGGAGATGCTGAGGTGTTGGAATTTAGTTCTGCAGGAGTTATTTTACATTCCAGTAAATCTACCGACATGAGGCTGACGTATTTGAGCACCTTCAAATACCACCGGATCGAGCTAGGATCGAACCTGCCAGGTTGGGGTCAGAAGGCCAGCGCCTGAACTGTCTAAGCCAATCAGTCTGGCAGTTTCTGGAAACACAGTAGGTGACAAAACAAACAGTACTGAAATTAAAAGCATGCTCTGAACATCGAAGAGTACTGAATGTCACCAGAAACCTGCCACTGCAAAGATAATGGATGCAGCAAGACGGAGCTAGAGCCCACACCATGAGAGGGTTCAATAACAAACACACTTCAACAACACCTTGAAGATCATTTTTAGACTGATGCTTATTACGCCCTGTAATTGTAGATACGCAGTGATCTCCCCAGAAATTTTCGTCACCTGGGTGGCAGGAATGACTAGCCAGGCGGAGAACACTACATTAAAAAAAAAAATGAATGTAATAAAGTTTCAATAAAAAAGTATTAATGCCAAAATTGAATTATTTCAGTGTTATTATCATGAACAAGACATAACGGAGTATTTTCAACTTCTGGTATTCTACTACTCGTTTACAGTCGTGTAACACTGGAACTTAATCACTTGGTTGCTGTTGAGTGCCATATGGGTTTGTGATGTCGGGCAAAATCGAGTACTTGCATGCGATTCCAATCTAATACAGACACCACACCACTCGCGGGCGACACTACGTGATAATCAAGCTTAAGATTGAAACTCTGATGTAATGGATGCAATTATGCTGACAATAACGATGATTTATTATTTAAATAAACAGATTTACAGTATTTACATTTTCATTCAGAACACTTAATGACTCAAATAGGCCTATGTATTTGTATGTTCAGTCCTCAGCCCCAAGGCTCGTTGGATGCTCAAAAGCTCCGCCATCAGCTGTCATAGATGGCCTAGGAATCACCGAAGAGGCATACTAGGAAAATGAGGAATGAGGTAGTAATATTGTGTAACTAGCACGAATACATATCTAGGTTATGTTAGCCGGGTGGTGCGCCCATTAAAATGATCCTGGGGAGAACACTGACTTGATAAGTTTTGGGGCTTTTGCCATATTAGAAAAAAAGGTGAAATTCTTTACATTTTACAGAGAACTTTGCTCCACGTTGTCAGGAATTCTCTAATAACCAAGGTCTGAATTTAAGAATGCCTAACCACTGGTCTATAGTATAGGTGGTACTCTCGTTCGTCACTCGATGGCTCACTGTGCACAAGCCTTCCGAATGGGAGATGATGCTCCAACTAAGTTATTTCTTGTTCATCATATATGCATAAAAAGTAAACAGCAAGGTCATAAGATGAATCACAGATGAATATGGTAGAAGAAATATAAAATGCAAAGTTCTCTGTGAAATGTAAAGAATTTCACCTTGTCTTCTGACATGGCAAAAGCCTGAATGCTTATTATCCTGTCTATTTTGGAGATCTTAATATCCTGTGGAAGGGAATTACCATACCCTTCACACTCCCTTCATCTCATACCCCTAGATGCCTAATATGGGACATGGTGAAAGAACCTGTTTTCTATCAAATGAACCACCTAGGAATGTTCATGAATGGCAAAAGAAGAGTAATTTTGTGCGTCATTATCACAACCTGTGTTCACCAAATTGTTTGGCAATCTATAGGACCATTATAACCAATGTTTGAGACATGAGCTTGCACATTTCAAATAAATGCTGTCTCAATACAGTTAGATATGCGCATGTTATAATGACGTATCCCATGTTCAGAGCATGTTATTGATTTCAGTTGGAGACACAGGACAAAGTGGAGAGGAACCATATTTTCCTCTACCCGGAGCCAGCTGTAAAAGTGAAGTTGTTGATGATGATGAGGCACTACAGGTGAAGATTCAGAAGTTTGAGAGCAGTAATATGGCAGTAGAAAATTCTGTCTATAAAGAGCAAATCAATATGATACATTCCCTACACATGGTAAAAACAATTATTAAGAAAATTCAGGACACAGATTCTACAACTTCCTTTTCCACCTGACGTAAAAACAAGGCCTAAATCAGCTCCAACAAAATCACGTAAGAAAGAATAAGATTACCAGAATTATACAAATTTCGAGAATTATAAAAGATAAGTCTTTGGGCTAATTGCAAAATCCCCTCAAAAGTATATGCATCACAATATAAAACTAGAAAAAGCTCTCTAAGCAACATTCAAGATAATAATAATAATAATAATAATAATAATAATAATAATAATAATAATAATAATAATAATTGCTGAGCTGAGCTGCAGGAGCTGCGCCATGTTGGGTATCTAACCTATCGTTCGCAAAGGGTCTATGGAATCTTTTCCTAAATACAGGTTATCGTCGTAATATCCACCTATATATTTCATTTGCAATAAAAGAATGAAAAGGATTATTATTATTATTATTATTATTATTATTATTATTATTATTATTATTATTATTATTATTATTGTACCGGGAGGTACACCTCAACTCTGCACATTCAAAAAGAAACGCCTTAATGAACTCTATCTATCTAACAAAATGTGAAACTGCTACCACATGAAGTTGGAACTTTAATCAGTAGATGACACTACGCCAGTATTAAGTAATTGTGTTATTGTGAAGTTGCCTAAACTGACTGGATTTATTTGCTTTGTGTTTGTTTACTTGAAGTTTGGACATTTCTCCATAGATGTCACTACCAAAAACTATGGTCATGCACTCTGGTGCAAGGTAACAGAAGTTTGGATGGAAAGAAATTTTGTGTTTATAGGTTTTCTGAAGTAAATCAATTTTCATTTGTTTTTTATATATATTCCAAGATTTGCAACACTTCTCACTCATTCTGCAGTTTTTGAATGTGACCAATCACTAATTTTCTGCACTTAATTTTCAGCCTATCACAGGCTTCTTCTTGCTATTTTGGGTGTAACTTTTGAATTAACCAATAAAATTGAGAGGGTGTGTCCGGATTAGTCCAGAATCCTCTCAAACCTTCCCTTCGTGTATAAAAAACTGCGGCTGCTCTGGCTACCTTGTCATTTGATCGCCGAATTTCTAAGAGTGTGTGTTAAGGCAGGAGGCCAGACAGTTCATCAGCCCAGGTAATGGCCATCAGTTTTATCTCTCTGTAGCCACCTCCGCCGAATTACATGAGGGGAAGGTCCGAATTTCTAACTATGTAACCGTTCTACGTAAACTTCTTCTTTTCATGTAAAATTTCATAAGTTCTTAAAAACTGTAAATCAGAGACAGAGAGTGTGTTACCCTCTCGAGTTCCCCTTCAACTTGGTTTGAGGTGATTACGACTCTGTAACTGTCTTTCTTCTTTTCTGTAATGCATTAAATTAACTTCGTGTCAACTCAGTAGATTGGGATTAGCCCCTTTATCTCTGGGCCAAAAGCCCCATTAGGATTTTATTCTTCATTATCTAGGAGTGCAAGTGTACGCCTCCATTCATTTTATGTTTGGGCCAGTAACCTAACCTGTTCTTTTTCCATGAAGGCCCAGTAGGTTGGGTAATAAATATCCCTGTAAAAGTAATTTCAATTGTAAATTGGGCCTAGAGAAGCCAGAGAGTGTAAGGTCTAGTAATGTGGCCTTAAGCGGGCGGTTAAAACTGGATGAATGTTGGAGAGCCTGTAAGCTCTTTTCTAAGTTCACTGTAATATTTAGGAGTGCCTCTGGAAGGCTGTAAATTTTTTGAAACAAAGTGCTCTTTAATTGGGGGATTTCTGACCTTGCCTAAATTATACCACCTTGAAATTGTAAATTTGTAAACTAGGGGCTTGAAGCCCAGAATCTGTAAAATTCACTAATCTTGGATTATCCAAATCTTGTTTCAAGATTGCTATTTTGTACCCGAGATTTCACTGTTATTTCACCTAGTGAAAATTTGTTACGGTTTTTTTTTTTTTTTTTTTTTTGCAGGAAATATAACCTTTATTTAAAGTTTTAATTCAAATTTCTGATATCGTAGTTAGACCCATTCAACACCCGCACCTTCTTTCACCTCTTTCTGCGATCCACCAAAACACGGTAACAATAATAATATGGGTGGATTAAGTAGCTCAGTAGTTGCTGCTGGTGGTCCCAAGTGAAAAAGAGGAAGGTTATCTTAAAGCCGTAAAATTATAGCCAGAAAATGAACATCTTGAGGCAATAAAGGGCACGACGATTTCATACGTTAGCTGCGGTACACTACCAGCGTCTGTTTCACATGTTTGTGGCGGTTGAATAAATATCCTCTGTGGCCAACAACCATAGTTGTAATCATAAGTTATGAATTTCATTAAGGTCCGTATTGACATTTGATCATTATCAAAGGGTAAGAATGGTCCACCTATTCAATACTATTAGTTTGTACACTGTCTTATAAAACTGGGACTAGTTTCGATTCCACATATATTGGGTCATCTTCAAACACGCTCCAATTGATGATAATGATGACACTTGTTGTTTAAAGGGGCCTAACATCGAGGTCATCAGCTGCTAATGGTATGAAATGAAATGACAAAGTAAAAGTTCAAAATCATCCACTGACCAAAATAAAAAATATCATGAAGAATGAATGGATGGACATGAATTTAAACCAATCAGTGGATCCGACTCAAAAAACTATCATAAATAATAGTATTACTGACCAAGGGACCACTTCTAAAGCACAATCCTGAATCGAGGGTGCTTGATGTCTAAAGGGGTCCAAAATCCAGGTCAAAGGCCCCTCAGAATGGTACTTATCGCTAGTAAAGTAGAACCATGGTATGTGTCATGTTGGGGTACTAATCAAAAGGAGCGAAGACTCACGGTGTTCCACATATGATGGTACTACTCACAAGTATTGTACGTCGTACAGGTAACGCAGACCTATGGTGTTTCTCACACAATGGCGCCACTCATAACCAACGCAAACCGATGGGGTTCCTCACCTAGGCGTACTAATCACGGGCGCCAGTATTTCCGTTGTGTTCCTCACAGGGTGGATACTAATCACAGGCAACGCAGACCCATGGTGTCGCTCATATAGTTGTAATAATCACAGGAAAAGCCCAGACCCGTGGTGTTGCCCACATGGGTACGACTCACGGCTACTGGAAACCCACAGTCCACACCCACTGCTGCTACTAAGCACAAATCTATTTCGTACCTAATACTGTATCGTGGTACTACTCGCAAGTAAAGGTGACCCACGGTGTTCCCCGCGTGATGGTACTAATCAAAAGTAGTTTCACGATTCTAAGAAAATCATCCCTAGGTCGCCCCTTTTCGTCGCCTCTCAAGACACGCAGGGGATACCGTGGGTTTATTTTCCTTCTGTGTCCCCCACCCACAGGGGGGTAGAGAGAGATAAAAAAGAAGAAAAAGGAGGGATCCGTCACTTCGAAAAATGAAGTAACGGATGAAGAAAGGCAAGGGCCACGAAGGACGTGAAAATTAAAGACTCCCTAGGCCTCGAATGCTCTAATACCGCCGGGGTCGGAAAATAACAAGAATTGACCAAGGGAGGTCGGACAGGATAGATGAAAGTGAGGAGCCAGGCACAAATAAGTGGAAGCAATGCCAGGACTCAGCGAAGGGCCCTGTGGTCGCCACCCCACGCTCCCTTTTAGTCTCCTCTTATGACAGGCAGGGGATACCGTGAGTGTATTCTTCGTCTGCATCCCCCACCCACAGGGGGTTTTGTATTTGGTCTGTGAGAGGTATTTTATTTCCCTGATGTCCGCGGCAAGCCGGTTAGGACCCCATTATCCGCCACCTGGGACGCGCCACGTGGGAGTATCACCTTTCCCCCTGCTACGCCAGCGTAGGAGGTTCGTGGACGCTCCAATTGGAAGACATAAGCACTCATATAACCAATAATGATACAAACACTGATATGACACAATTTATTGTCTTAATTTAAACCATTAGGCCCCTTAAAACAACAAACATCATCATCATCATCATCATCATCATCATCATCAATTTAAACCATTGATGAAGTCCGAATATCATATCCACTTTTTAAACTAAATAACACATCAAGAATGTTGTGGTTGATGGCGAACTATTTTGTCATTTCTATAACAGCCATTGTCTTTGAGTTTATCTAGGAGTTGGTATCCTTTTCTGTGTAGACGAGCAACTTTTTTGATACTCACGTTTGTTCAATAGTAATATGGGTCAAGACTTAGATAGCTTTAAGCGGAACATTTGTACTTTGAATAGGTTTTCCTTATTATCAATGTAGTGATCTATTGTTTAATTTATTTGGAGGTGAATGTCCCTATGTTGTTCGTAAGTTACATGCACTTGGTACGGATACCAATACCAGGTTCGTATACTGTGTATACATATATGTACTGTTGGCATATTTCAAAACCTGTAATTGTACAGTCTATGGGAACTAAATGAATGAATGAATGAATGAACACTTCATGGGCAAATGCAGAGAAGGAGCAAGTTCAGAACCTGGCTGCATAGGGTAAAGGATCTTCCGGAAAGAGAGAGAGGAGATGACATGGCGCAAAGTGGTCCAAAGAACGAAGAACTACATTCTCCGTCAAGATGAAGGGGTAATGGGAATTCAGAGAGGATGACAAGTGTTAACAGTGGTCCTAAGAGGCTGAACCAATGCGTAAGGGTAGGAAAAACTCGAGGAATGGACAAAGTAAGAGGATTAGTAAGGCTGTTTAAAAAAAAAAAAAAAAAAACACCTAAGAACTAGCGAAGAATTCAGTCAGAATCTGGAATCCCTAGATCCAGCGAATTGTGAGCAACTGAAAGATGTCAACTGAAATGGCTAAGGAGACAGTCCGCTTAACGAAATCAAGGAAGCATGCCCAGGGGATCCAAGACATCAATGAAGCAATAAAGCAAAGACAGCTTGCCAGGCAGAGATGGAACATGCAGAAGAATCAAGGTAACAGGAAGGACTTTCTGGAGACGAGAAAGCACGTAGCTAAAATCACCCACAGAACAAAATTTGCCTTTGACGAAAACCAGCTATTACGGACAAGATTTCAAGAAAAAACACCACCCTAGATTTCTATAAAATTTTTAAACACAACCTCGGAAAAAAACACCCCACTTCCAAGGACTTGATGGTAAAGCAACTTATGACAATGATAATAGTCAGATCCTGGCAAAGTATTTTATGTCCCTCCTCAACTGTGAGGCACCAAAATCAAATTTCATCTTCAAAGAAAATACACCCACCAACCTTGACTCGTCTACACCGACCACAGAAGAAATCCTACAGATCATCCAGTCACTCACCAACAATGAGGCACCTAGAGAGGACTCTATAACCACAGAAGAACTCTGCAAACATGCCGGTGAGAAGGCATTTGATAAATGAACTGAAATGACCTGCAAGATTTGGGAAACAATAAGAAACTTCAAAATTACTGGACTTCAGCACTGATATACCCTCTTGAGAAGAGAGAAAAAGTAACTATCGAAGCACCTTAGTACACTTAATGACGTACAAAATCCTCTCAAAAGCCCTCCAAATCAGTGCAGAGAAACAACTAGATCTGCAAATGGGAGGCTACCAACCAAGGAGGGTTTAGGAAAAGACTCATGTGTTGAACAGATCATCTACTTTAATTCCATTCTTTGTTATCTGAAGTTTGTGAATAAGTAATTCATAGTGACCTCCTACAATTTTAAAAAGGCCTATAACTCAATCTATCAAGCCACCTTTATAAAAAATCTGAAGGAAATGAGATTGGATAATATAACAAAAATGATTGTTCAACAGACCCTGATGGATACCACATTCAAAAAGAAAAATTTCATACATCTGAAGTCAGGACTGGAGTCAGGGATGGGAATAGGCTCTCTCCTATTCTCTTCAACTGCGAGATCGAGAAAGTTATCTGCAAGTAGCAAAAAAAAAAAAAAAAAAAAAAAAACAGAGTAATGAAGGTTGTGGAGTAACCAACACCGTGTTTATTACAAGCTAGTCTCTTTTTATTAACAATCCCCCAGGCTTAGACTCTACATAAACACTTGCATAGACGTTAGAACAACCGCTAGACAGCGTGCGGTATCGTCTTGAGTCTGTCACAAAGGTATTGAAAGCAGGGTTAGCCTGGGTTGCAGATTAACTGGCTTTTCATGCACTGTCAAATGCATGCATCTGTGCACTATCAGGCGACAAAACATGAACAATGAAGTAAAAATAAATAAATCAAAATATGCTCTATCAAAATTCAGTTCTATATTATATTTCTTTATTTCATTTTCAAACTACAGTAGAAGTCCACTATGGCAAATTGGAGTTATTGTCTGTAGTGTGTGTCAATGGTTTGGACCGTATCCAAGTTAGCCCGGATATGCACAATCTTGAATTGTAGTATTCCTACACAGCTGGGGTTTATTTTTGTCACAGATATGTGCGAGAGAGATGAGGGTAGTATCCTTATGAATGCTTTTACTAACTAGAAATCACATGGGCTTGGAGATTTTCCCTTCCAATGCATTTTAAAAATTCTGTTTCTGAACGAGGGTTAGTGTTTGCGAGCTAGCTGCCTAGCTGTTTTGTGATTGCACAAGCATATGGACAATCACGTTCTGAAGTGTACAGTAACAATGGCGTTTAGGGACAATTTAAGTGTTGAAGAAATTGCCAATATCCTATTCAACGAAGACTCAGGTAATGAACTAATTCCTGAACTAAGTGAAAGTGACAATGATGACAGTGAAGGATTCTCCTGGACACGCGACAGAAAGCACAGATATCGCATCCCTGCTATTCCAATTACGGCTCAACCAGGCCTAAATACTGAAACAGAAAACCTTAACGAGATGTCATTTGTAAATCTATTTCTCACAACTGAATTTCTCAAATACCTGTGCGAGCAAACAAATCTGTATGCTAGTCAAGCAATCAGTGCTGTCCCACATCCCTTCTCTAAACACACTTTTACACAAACCTGGAGTCCAGTGACTGTTTCAGAAATGAGAGAATTCCTGGTTGGAAGCTCACTATTGGCATCATTAGTAAACCATCTCTCAAAATGTATTGGACAGAAAATCAAATTTTCTCCAATCCTATTTTCTAAAAAACCATGTCACGAAATCATTTCAAAAGTATCCTGTCATCTCCCCACTTTAGTGATGGCAACAAATACGAGCACAGCACTGACAGATTATATAAAATAAGACCCATTTTACAGAAACTTGGTGACAGATTTACAGAGCTTTACAACTCCAAAGACCTCGAAAGAAGTGGACAAATTCAGTGTGGGAGTGCACAGAAAAGAGGGGAGGAAAACCAGAAGATGTACTTAAGAAAGGAGAAGAGTGGTGGAGAGACAGGCAGCGACGGAGGTCCTTGATTCACAACCCGAACCGGGAAGCTGGAAACGGGAAATGATGATGATGATGATACACCCCTAAACAGAAAATTGCTCTGGATGAGGGAATGCTAGTCTGGAGAGGGTGCCTAAGATTCCGCATATACAAGCCCGGTAAAATAATAAAATATGGAAATTTTTGTGAGGATAGTTTGTGGGTCTAACAGGGGGTATATCTGTAAACTCATGATATATGATGGAAGTGGTGCAAATTTACAAAGCAAAGTGTTTCAGCTGCTTGGTCAAGGGTATATATGGATAATTATTACAACAGCGTTGGACTCGCAAAACAATTATGGGAACACAACACTGCCATATGTGGAACAATACGGTCAAATAGGGGTGTACCGAACGATCTAAGAATACCAGGCAATTCTCAACGGGGCGAAATTACTTTCAGGAGGGATGAGGATGTATTGCTTGTTTCTTGGAGGGACAAAAAGGTAATTATTATGGTATCTACCAACACTCAAGCAGAAATGGTTGAAACAAACAAATCTGGAAAAAAAAAACAACTGAAACCAGATTCTGTGACGGGCTATAATCAACACGTGTGGTGTTGATACTGCAGACCAGTACTTGGATTCTTTATCTCCAGTTTTTGTTCAGTGCAGTAAGTTTATCAACAGTTCTTAACTCATTAGAAATAAAGGCTGAAGTAAATGATTGAATTTTAATACTAGTACTGAAATTAAGAATGTAAGACTTTTCAAGATATGGCAGTGTTCATATGGAATGAGGGCATATGATGCTATTCATGGCGATTCGTCCATCAAATGGAAACGCATTATTCAAAGGAATAGACTGCGCACTCTCAATCAATCAATCAATCAATCAATCAATCAATCAATCAATCAATCAATCAATCAATCAATCAATCAATCAATCAATCAATCAATCAATCAATCACTACTGATCTGCATTTAGGGCAGTCGCCCAGGTGGCAGATTCCCTATCTGTTGTTTTCCTAGCCTTTTCTTAAATGATTGCAAAGAAATTGGAAAATTATTGAACATTTCCCTTGGTAAGTTATTCCAATCCCTAACTCCCCTTCCTATAAACGAATATTTGCCCCAATTTGTCCTCTTGAATTCCAACTTTATCTTCATATTGTGATCTTTCCTACTTTTAAAGACACCACTCAAACTTATTCCTCTACTGATGTCCTCCCACGCCATCTCTCCACTGACAGCTCGGAACATACCACTTAATCGAGCAGCTCATCTCCTTTCTCCCAAATCTTCCCAGCCCAAACTTTGCAACATTTTTGTAACGCTAATCTTTTGTCGGAAATCACCCACAACAAATCGAGCTGCTTTTCTTTGGATTTTTTTTCCAGTTCTTGACTCAAGTAATCCTGGTGAGGGTCCCATGCATTGGAACCATACTCTAGTTGGGGTCTTACCACAGACTTATATGCCCTCTCCTTTACATCCTTACTACAACCCATCAATACCCTCATAACCATGTGCAGAGATCTGTACCCTTTAATACAATCCTATTTATGTGATTACCCCAAAGAAGGTCTTTTCTTATATTAACACCTAGGTACTTACAATGATCCACAAAAGGAACTTTCACCCCATCAACTCAGTAATTAAAACTGAGAGGACTTTTCCTATTTGTGAAACTCACGACCTGACTTTTAACCCCGTTTATCATCATACCATTGCCCACCTTCCAGCTCACAACACTATCGAGGTCACCCTGCAGCCTCTTACAATCTTGTAACTTATTTATTACTCTGTACAGAATAACATCATCTGCAAACAGCCTTATCTCTGATTCCACTTCTTTACACATATCATTGATATATATATATATATATATATATATATAAGAAAACATATAGGTCCAATAATACTGCCTTGAGGAATTCCCCTCTTAATTATTACAGGGTCAGATAAAGCTTCGCCTACTCTAATTCTCTGAGTTCTATTTTCTAGAAATATAGCCACCCATTCAGTCACTCTTTTGTCAAGTCCAATTGCACTCATTTTTGCCAGTAGTCTTCCATGATCTACCCTATCAAATGCCTTAGATAGGTCAATCGCAATACAGTCCATTTGGCCTCCTGAATCCAAAATATCTGCTATATCTTGCTGAAATTCTACAAGCTGAGCTTCAGTCGAATAACCTTTCCTAAACCCAAACTGCCTTCTGTCAAACCAGTTATTAATTTCGCAAACATGTCTAATATAATCAGAAAGAATGCTTTTCCAAAGCTTACATACAATGCATGTCAAACTGACTGGCCGGTAATTTTCAGCTTTATGTCTATCACCCTTTCCTTAATACACAAGGGCTACTACAGCAACTTTCCATTCATTTGGTATAGCTCCTTCAACCAAACAATAATCAAATAAGTACAGTAGAAGTCCGTTATAGCGAGAATTCATAACAGCGAAAAATTTACTCGCTATAGCGGATTGTCGTTATATCCAATTTTGGTATAAAAGTCGGAAAATCCTTCATGCACTTTAAAATCGGTATGAAACGGCAATCAGTTTGTTCAAAACTTGCGTTTCCGTAGATGATATCCACACTACGGCTTACTTGTTCGTTATTTTTCGTAATCCGATAGTACGTGAAAGTGTATGTGAAAAATATATAGTACCGTATATCTCCGAATCCAAGATGAACCCCACATTTTCTTTTAAAAAATTTAAATCAGGCTCAAAAGGAAGTTTGTAAAATCATACGAATGCCTTGTCTTACAGTAGGCCTACGCATTTTTAGACTATTTTTAGACGCCGAAGATTGACTTTCGTCACGCCCTATTTCTTTATTTTTGGCCTCTGCACAATTATTTATTTCCGTGGGTTTAAGGACCATTAACTCAACACTGGCATCATAATACCAAAGAGAACTCGTCGAAAATTTTCCGGCAATACCTATTCCATGTGTCTCTACAATACAACGATCCATCAGGAAATTATTCTTGCCCTCTATAAAACTGTTACTTTTACGCAGCGTCAGATATAACCGGCTGCCGCTACACGCACGTCTCGCTTGCCGGGTTCGGCCAAATTCAGCGGCTAGCGATGTATTGGCCTAATCGTGAACGTTGAAAGTCAACGAACGAGTTTATTGTGCCACGGTATGGCCATTCCGCCCTTGCATTTTTCGTGCACATACCTCACAATTTCATCTTCGACTTCTTTAAAGCGTCCTTGTTGCGGGCCACTGAATGAATTTTTTGTACAGTACGCATTTCTTTAGCTCTTTGTCTTCACGCTAACGCCAAATATTGGCTTTAGTTAGGCCTATACCGTATTTTCTTGCGGCTTATTGTTCTACATTTCCGTGTATTTAATAAACATTAACTTATAAGTGGCATCATAATCTCGACTAGAATCCGTTGAAAATTTGCCGGCAATACCTTTTCCATGTATCTTTACAATTCCTGCTGTCTATAAAACTTAATTTTACTAAGCGTCAAGTACAATAGGCATGTTATGACTCTGCCACTGAGTAGCCATGGCTTTTCTAAGAATTCAAAGGGTCGCATGCTTTGATGCCATTCTGCAGATTTGAGAAACACACAGGCTCTGTACAACCGGTTGTCGCGGCTAGCGATGTGTAGTAAAGAGGCGGTCATTTATTGTCAACGAGTTCTGTGCGCGTGTGAAAAGAAGCAGCATGGTTACCGTGGTAATTGCCAGTATTATTATTATTATTATTATTATTATTATTTCGTATGGCAAAACAAGGATACATTATAAGTACGTATAAATACATATTTCTTAAATAAGTACGGTATGTGATTTACAAGTCAGCATTCAAAACTTAATGTCCAGACTTTTCAGCCAGTCCACTGCTTCTGTAGAGGCACTATGTAATTCTTTAATGGATCCACTGAATCTTCTTTTTGGGCAGTCCATAACAACGTGCTGGATGGTCTGAGGCACATTATCACAGTCGCAGAATGGGTCTTCAGATTTTCCCCACTTGTGAAGCCAGAATTTACACCTTCCATGGTCTGTTCTGATTCTGTTTAGAGATGTCATTCCCTTCTCGGTAAGTTGAAACCAGGAGGAGCTCTACAAGGATGGTGGATTAAACCCAGGTGGTCAGGATTTGAAGAGGTCCATTCTTCGCGCCAGATCTCATCAGCATCAAAATGTGTTTCCAGGAGCTTCTCGCCTAACTTCCATGATGGGTATCCATTAACTTACTGTTATGCCGCGAATGCAACGACCCTTGAGTTTTCGCATGAGATTCTGAGAAAAAAAAGTCTTGTTTCGGAGAAATACGGTATCACTCCAGAGATTTCTGTGGCAAACACCTCAGCTTTCTTCTTCAAACAGCGTCACCTAACCTAACCGTATATGTAGCCTATCATGAAAACATATTTGAAACGCATGTAGAGAAATTACGTGTAAATAGCCGTAACTAGACGCGAGAAGATATGAAATATCCTCTGAAATCAGTGATGTACTCTGCCATATCTTGAGGTGTATCACATTCTTACTTAATTTCCGTATATAACATTAAAATTAAGATATCGTTTACTTCAGTCTTTATTTTTAACGAGTTAACAACTGCTATCGGCCACGTTATTTACGCATTTATTACGAAAACATGTTTTCCTCTTTCATTTCAAATTTTCTTTAGAGAACAGCAGGTAATGGGTATTACTAATAAACTCCAACATCGCCTTTGAATGTCAACGAGAGAGCTCGCAAATGCACAAAGTAAGAAAACTATACCATGCCGAAGATGATCAATAGCATTTTGTTGCAAACGTTTCAGTTTTCTTAATCAAATAGCGTCATGTATCCTAACTTAACCGTACAATACGTATGATGAAAACACACTTCAAGCGCCAGTAGAGAAATTATACCTTTCCCGCTATAAATTTTCATAATAGCCTTTTCGAAATTTAATCAGAGGCGACAAAATATAAACTAACCTCTGAAATCAATTAAGAACTCTGCCATATCTCAAGGTGTATCCCATTCTTACTTAATTGCAGTATTTAGCCTCAAAATTAAGCGGTCGTTTAGTCAGCCTTAATTTTAACGAGTTAACAACCGTTATCGGACACGTTATTTACGCATTTATTATGAAAATATGTTCTCTTTCATTTTGAATTTTCTTTACGGAACAACTGTCGACGGATATTACTAATCGACTCCAACAACGCCTTCGAATGTCGACGAGAGAAAGCTAGTGCACATAGCGAGGAAACGATGCCGAAGGTAATCGATCGCATGCAATATCATCGCTGGGATGCATAAATATTGGTAACGGAAAAAATCGCACACGCTTAATCGCTCGTAATAACGGATGCGCCAGTGATAGGGTTCTCGCTGTCACCGAAGGACGATACACAGTTTAATATAGGAATTTTGAAGGGACAGAAAAATGCCGTCGCTATAACGGAGTTCTCGTTATATGCCGTACTCGCTATAGCGAACTTCTACTGTATTTCAGATAAGGTACTATATCCCAACCCATTGCCTTTAGTATATCCCCAGAAATCTTTTTTTTTGTTTGCTATTTGCTTTACGTCGCACCGACTCAGATAGGTCTTATGGCGACGATGGGACAGGATAGGGCTAGGAATGGGAAGGAATCGGCCGTGGCCTTAATTAAGGTACAGCCCCAGCATTTGCCTGGTGTGAAAATGGGAAACCACGGAAAACCATTTTCAGGGCTGCCGATAGTGGGGTTCGAACCTACTATCTCCCGAATACTGGACACAATTAAGCTACTGCAGCTATCGAGCTCGGCCCCAGAAATCTTATCAATTCCAGCTGCTTTTCTAGTTTTCAACTTTTGTATCTTATTGTAAATGTCATTGTTATCATAGGTAAATTTTAATACTTCTTTAGTATTACTCACATCCCCTACCTGGACATTATCCTTGTAACCAACAATCTTTACATACTGCTGACTGTGTGCACACACTGGTTTTCAACCTTTAATATCTCATCATCATCATCATCATCATCTCCCTAGACCCAGAAGCAGAGGTTGCGCATGGGTGTCAAACAGAAAGAAAGATCACCAGCGGGCAAGTCAAAACGTCCTGACACTTTCAGCACTAAAAGCTATATGATAACTAACTAACTAACTAACTAACTAACTAACTAAATAAATAAATAAATAAATAAACAAAACAAGCTAACTACTTTATCACCAGTGCTATGAGTTCAAAGACTGGATATTTGCAAGGGTTCAAACACTACAGGCTCTTCTTATGAAAATCTTACCCTAACAATGTTGTAGCGACAGAATACTCCACCAGAGTGTCCATTGTCACGGTGTTCTCTAATCGTAGACTGCATTTCTTCTTCTACAGCTAAAAATTCCTTATCTTCACCCAGTAAATCCACTAGAAGAGTCCCAGGATTAGATGGAGGTAACCATAAAGTGCCTGGAAAATAATAATAAAAAATAAAACAGCTGATTCAATCATCTTTATCAATTTATATCAAGGGTAAAAGATAATGGTTTATTTGAATATAAGAGAATACTGAGAAAATTCAAAGTTCTAATAAACACTGTCAGTATAACATGTATGCATGTTGAAGGCTGGACACTTAACAGCTTCAGCACCAGGAGAATGAGGAGTGCAATAGTTCCCTGTTATTTTCCTTATGGAGCCAGAAGGTGCTATTACACATCAGTCTGCGAAGCCCACTGAAATGCACATACCAACTGGCCCTATGAACAACAGTGACATCCATAATCACAGGGTCTGGCTACATAAGGAATGGTATTACTAGCATCACTCGTATCTCATTCACTTTCATCATGTCAAAGTCAAGGATGAGACCTGTCAAAGAAAGTAATAAATCTGTCCTAGCCCATACCAGAACACAGAGTGCACTGTAAACACTATGTCTAGCCAGAAATGGATCTGGGCTTAAATGGTCTACTTATTTGAAAGCCTACTGAACAACGTAATGAAATTACTGTAATGCTGAGGACATCAAATTACTGACCAACTGTAGAAGAAAAAGTATGAAAAATCTTGCATCATCCTGACTGGAGAAGTCTGGAGCCTTACCATTACCGCTAAGTGCCTCAGCACGTAGCAGGAAATAATGAGGACTCTACTTTAGCAATACTTTCTTAGCTCAACCCATCATTGCAATTTTTTAAAATGAAAAAGATAGGGTTGATCAATTAATCTTGCACTATTTTTTTTGGAAAAATAGTTATAATGAAAGTTTTGTCTGTACATTACTCAGAATTTAAAATAATGGTGTTTTTGTATCGGTTGTGTCCACAGTAACAAGGAAACACACCTTTTAATTTTCCGTCATCTCTGTCTGTACACGCATCACGAGAAAATGGCTTAAGAGAATTTAATGAAAATCGGTATGTCAGAGAGCGAGGCTCTACAATCCAGGCTAAGAATAATTTTATTCACGCTGAGTGCAATGGTAGTTTAGGGGAAGGCCTAAAATTTAATTCTCAAATATCTATGTTATTAGTGGTCCTTACATAACATAAATTCCATCACAAAGCCCGTATCGTCGTAAGTATATAATTGTAACATTTCAAGACAATATTATTATATTTCGAGACATGTTTCGTCCTCCTTTAGAACACCTTCAGTTGATGATATACAAGGCCCCTTAAAATATAGCAAGGACATTAAAAACACTGAATGTCAAATGAAATTCAAACTTGAATGTGTCCAATTAAAATGTGACATATATGATGTAATGTCATGAAAACCATCAAAATTGTATCTTTAAAATAGCACTAACTGTAGTCTTTGGTGTGACTGTCAATGGGATGAAAACGTTGAGCACACATTATGTAACTGCTGTATAACTTTCCATAGAATGCACAGCTTGATGCAAATCTTAGCTGCATCATGAGTGGAGTAATGAGTAACTGCATAAGTTGGTTGAAGGGTTGTGCCACAATTTGACAATGAGGGTCCAAAAAACAGGAAATGATTCCGTAAGCGAAAGTAAATAGACATAACAAAACTTTGACAAATGTGTGGGCACATCTGGTTACTCATGTCCCCACCCATACCAAGCAGCCTAACTCACCGTGAGTGCTAGCGCTTACTAAGTGTTGTACGAAGAAGTCACTTGTGATAGAAAGGGAAATTGTGGGGGGGGGGGTTGATCCAGCGGCAGGAGTAAGAGAGTGTGTTGATCTAATCTGACTATGATAACAGAATTAATGAATTTAGACTTTCGTATGTTAGTTCGTATTGATGCCAAGCATTGCTAACATGGAAATATTGTTCAATCATGTTAACTGGTGGTGGTTTTTGTCACGATTGCCTTAAAGTGTAAAACTGCATGGTCATCAGACCATATCGACAAGGAAAATTGTGAGATGATTATGAAAAATTGTAAAGGAATGACTGCTTGAAGAATAAGACAGGGGAGAGTAATAAAAGAAGGAAGGACTCCCTTTACATTAGACGCCCTAATATCACAGAGTTGGAAGAAAACTAAATATGAAGCCTACAATATCGAAAGCTCATACAACTTATCAACATTACATTGACAATTTTTGCAATGTGATTTTTCTCTACTGCTGTCACTCATCTCCGATAGATAGGATTACTGCTGCATGCCAAGTAGAACAGCATGCCTGACTGTTGGCGGAAAGTAGCTGGGGAGTTAGATAACTTTGCACATGCTATGACTGTCCCATCAACTAAGGGTTCTATAACTAGCTACAGCAAGAAAAATTGTAAAGGTGACTACTGAAACGAGAAAAAGTCTTGGAGGAATGTAATGTTAGGAGGAAGAAGGACTCCCTTTACATCGGATGCCCTAATGTCACAGTCAAAATAAAACTAGACGGGAATGCCTACAAAATCAGAACCCGCTACTTGGTTCAAATCAGTTTCAGCAATAACACAAAACAATATTAAACTGCAAAGGGCCACAGAGAGAAAGGAAGGGAGTACGTCACATCAAGCCACTGACAGGGAGAGGCATGACCGCTTATGTGTCTCGTAATCTGGGGAACAACATAAGGGGTGGAAAAAATATAATCATGTACTGCAAATGCTAAGTAATTATTCTGTCAATGACGTGTACTTCAGCTATTACATTTATAAAGTGTAAATGGTATGGCTTAAAAAGGGTTTGGGTCAGAGGAGGAACACTGTGCACCTAAGGATAAAATGAAATAGGCTATGTACTAGAACACTTTGAAGAAAGAAACATTTTATTCTAGAGATTTAAAAAAGTGGTAATTAAAAAGAACGTGAAGTACAAACCACTAGGAAAGACCATAAGTTATATGTTTGAGAAAATGTAACATTCACATATTTCTATGAAAAATGTTAATACCATCAGATAAATTGTACAATTTGTATAATAAATATTTGATTAAAATTAAGCCAGTCCCATGGTGTAGGGATCGCGTGCCTACCCCTTCATTCATTCCTGCCCAGGTCAGGGATTTTAACCTGAACCTGAAGACTGGTTCGAGATCTACTAAGCATGAGGAACTGATAATTGATTGAATGATTGATGTTTGTTGTTTAAAGGGGCCTAACATCGAGGTCATCGGCCCCTAATGGTACGAAATGAGACAAAATGAAGAGACAACTTGAAAGTCCAAAATCCTCCACTGACCAGAATTCAAAGCGTGAGGGTGAAGAATGAATGGATGGACGGATATGAATTTAAAATGATCAGTGGATCTGACCCACAGTATCTCACATGCACAGAAGCTGGCACAAAACAATAGTATTACTGACCAAGGGACTGCTTCTATAGCACGATGCTGAATCGATTATGCTTATAGTCCAATTGGGTCCAAAATCCAGGTCATCAGCCCCTCATAATGGTATTTATCACTAGGAAAGTAGAACCATGCTGTGTGTAATGTTTCGGTACTAATCAAAAGTAGCGGAGACTCGCGGTATTCTACACATCATTGTACTATTCACAGGTAGTGTAATGCGCACATGTAGCACAGACCTAGGGTGTTTCGCACATTGCGGCGCTATTTACAGGCAACGCAAACCTATGGCGTTCCTTATTAAAGTAGACTAACCACAGGGACTCGTACTAACCTGCGGAATTACTCACATAGTGGGAACTGAGCATAGGTAAGGCGAACTATGGTGTCGCTAATCCTATGGTGTCACTCATATAGGGGTATGAATCACAGGTACTGTAGGACCCACCTCCTGATTCACACGCTAATCACAATCACTAATCACAAACCTATTGCGTACCTAACATAGTGGTAGAACGTGCAAGTAAATGCTACCCATGGTGTTCCCTGCATGATGGTACTAATTACAAGTAGTCTCATGGTTCTAATTGGATCATCCCTTGGTCGCCCCTTTTAGTCGCCTCTTACGACAGGCAGGGGATACCGTGGGTGGATTATTTGCCTGCGTCTTCCACCCACAGGAGGGATGTGTGTTTGGTCCGCGAAAGGTATTTTATTTCCCTCAAGTCTGCTGGCAAGCCGGTTAGGACCCCCCTATCTGCCACCTGGGACGCGCCACGTGGGAGTATCACCTCTCCCCCGGCTACGCCAGCGTAGTAGGTTCGTGGAAGCGTGAGGAACTATCTGACAGTGAGGTAGAGGCCCCTGTCTAGAAAGCCAACAATAATGACCAAAAGGATTCGTTGTGCCGACCGAACATCACCTCATAATCAGCAGGTCTTCAAGGCTGGCATCAGTTGTTTGGTGGTTCAAAGGCCTCTCAGAGCTCATAGGGCAAGGCGATTAGTACAATTAAAATGCAATTCTCCCAAATTCCCAGTTATAATCAGATTTATATTTAAAAATATCATCTATCATCACTTCGAAAGTGGTAAATAATTGTTCATCAGTTAGTTTTCAATTATTTGACATCAGGAATTCTAATACAAATACTGCCACGGCATAAACACATATTGAAACACGGTTAAGACTACTTACAATCACTTCACTTAGGCCACATATGTCTACAACACAGAATAACCCGAAACATGGTCTCCATAAAAATATTGCTGACTACAGGGTGGATCTTAAGAGGAACAAACAATTTTCACTCAATTCTTTGTTGTAAACAAACACATTTCCAATAAAAGCACGTTTATGTTATTTTATAAGTCCTAAGTAACAAAGCATATATTTTTACAATTGAAATTTTTCAATATAAGCACTTCTTATCAATAAGAGAAACAAGGATTGAAGAAATGTCTTTGGGCCATGGGTACATTTGAGAAACTATGTTGTAATTTTATATTTGTCGGTCTCTGACGGATGATTTATAAACAAAAATTATTACATTGCCATACCGGCCAACCGTTCCGATTTACCCGGAAACTTTCAGTTTTTAAAACTCGTCTTCCGATTTTCCAATTTATTTTGACTTCTTCCTATTTTTGACCAATATAACCTCCAGTACGGCCAATACTCTTCCCCCTAGGATAAAGAATAAATTCTTATGTGCTTTTGTAATTTACGAAACTTCATTTTCAAGCATATTTATTTGGTGCTTTATTTTGTGAGTATTTAGTCCGTCGCCTTCGTGAATGGTATTTCCCGCTCACCACAGCAGCATGTGCGCTTTATACAGCTGGGGATTCCTCACGGCAATCGCCCTGCAAGCAAGACAGGCTAGCGCGCGCTAGCAACTCAGTTAATCGGGACAAAAGAATGAGTTTGTTATTGTGTTGTTCGCGCGCTGTTAACATCGTTTCTGTGCGTAGTTTCATCAGAGTTGTACGCCACGTGTTTTTTTTTTTGCATTTCTATGCTTTCCCTCCTCTGTCAAAGTCGTTTGTTAATAATGTATGAACCGGCCTAGTAGGCCATGCGGTTAGGGTCACGCAGCTGTAAGCTTGCATCCGGAGATAGTGGGTTTGAACCCCACTGTCGGCAGCCCTGAAAATGGTTTTCCATGGTTTCCCATTTTCACACCAGGCAAATGCTGGGGCTGTACCTTAATTAAAGCTACGGCCACTTCCTTCTCATTCCTAGGCCTTTCCTATTTCATTGTCGCCATAAGACCTATCTGTGTCGGTGCGATGTAAAACAAATAGAAAAAGAAAATTGTATGAGACAATTGAATTGTTCTATACGTGGTAGTTTTGCATATTTAAGTGCATAATTTTAATGAGTTGAATTGTTTTTAAGGGGTTGTGTCTGTGACAGTTTCTGGTATTTTCTCTTCTCGTTATGGCCAAAAAATACAATAACGTTATCTCCAAAGGTTCTAGATACCTATAAATTTCCATTCATTTTACCATCTGATAAAGGAAACTATTATGCATTTTGTTGCGTGTGTCAGTGTGACATAAATATTATTATTCGTATGCAAGTGTCATAAATGAGAATGATTAGGTACATTTTCTTGTAACCATTTTTATGTTTTCTTAGTTTAAGATTTTAAATTTAATGGTCAATTTGCATTGTAACTGTAGCTATGTATGCCTTTTATCCTGACCTTTTTTCACGTAGACCGTGGTGGAATGTGTGTGATGAAATCCAAGAATTCCTATTTTTGATTTCTAAAAGTTGGCAAGTATGCATTGCCCAGCCCTAATAAGGAACACCTTCCTCCAGTGGAAGCACTGTTATTCAGTTGCCAAGGGAAACAAAAAAAAGGTCCATGTGCCTCATGAGACCTGAGTTACATCCCTTTCCTAGAAAACAGTTATGTTAAGTTTCAGCACAAATTAATTCCATAGTGATTTTGGAGGCCAAATTCTTTAACTCATTATTGTCATCTTAGGGTATTCAGTGTGGTGGTGTTCTAAAATGTCCAAGTGCTATACATACATGAATTCAACTTTGAAAAAGGTTTAGTGAGTGTATACATAATTTAATCTGATACTAAAATGTGCCTGCATGAGACACAGAATAATACACAGAATAATAATGCATTTGTAACTAATTTCAAGCCACAGATTCTTAGTGAAATTTCAAGTGCTGTGACATCTGTACAGATGGTTTCCGATGACTGCAGAAAAAGGACATCACAAAGAAGTAAAGAATATAATCAAGAACTGTATCAACTTTTATTAAACAGTTTACCAGTGCAGCCAATAAGAAGCTTGGACAACTAGAGAACTGTAGAGGAAATGGCTTAATGATCTGCAGAAAAAAATAAAGCAACTAAAAAATTTTCACTCCAAAGACATCTGAAATCTGTTTTCGTAGGGCATGAAAAATAATGCCAGAAGCTGCCATAAGTATGTTTCTGCCATCATTTAGTCTGAACTTTCCTAAGAAATATGAACTAATATGTTAAATCTTGGGTAGAGTTACAAGCAATACAAATCTGAAAGGCAGCGGTAGAACCAAGTGGTTTTTGAGCATGCTCTGAAGCAATTTTGTTTGAACACAGCTGTAAAACATGGCGCATGAAATCAGCAGAAACAGTAAGGTTGTCTTAACATGAGTATCACAAACCCAGCTAAGAATGGGAAGCAGTCTTTTAGACCCCCATCATCCTTTTCAAGCTGTTCAGGATCCCTTTGTAACTTGTCCCCTCCTGAAATCAGGCTTGGATATGAGAATTATTAAATATTACACTGTTTACAGAACCTGGTCAGAACTACTTCCCAATTTGGAGGATTGGATCATTAATCACTTGAACATTAATAGAAAAAGTATCCCTTCTGATTGCAGGATATTTCAGCTCTATTGTGTCCACAGGTGATTCTTATGGTGTACTATCTGTAGCACATACATGACCAGCAAAAAAAAGAGAGCACATTTCATAAAAGTTGTGGAAGAACTATTGACAATCTTCTACTGAAGGAAATACTAAGTAATCTTTTCTTATTGATGCTATCACTGCAGAAACTATGCAAAAAATTCTATAAACTGAACCTTTTAAAATTCTAGTTTTGTCTCTAAACATTAAATGAAAAATAGTCGGGTGTGTCTTTAAAACGTGTTTGATCTCCAATGTGTCTGAGGGCACTGTAGACAATGCTCTGTACGAAGACAGTGACAAAGAAATAAGTTATGATTTTCCTCAGAAATATCCCTGGTAGATCTTCAGATGGCAATCTGTCACAGATGTAGCAGGGAGAATGAAACACTGGACCACGTCTTGGGAAAATGCCCTTATGATGATACACTGACAAACCCCTGCCATCATAAAATATGATCATTCCTTGCCAAAAAACTTTGTGGAAAGGGTCATACAGTTTACAAAGAGGATCACAGTGTGTCAACGATAGCCTTTAAACACATACTATAATTGATTCTAGAGTCAAAATAGAGCATCACAAAAGCCACTCTGAGGAGGATAACAATGAAAAAAGGAACATCTACAAACCTACAATCGAATTCTACAGAAACAAGTACCAGTTAGAAAAGATGGAATTATTGGGCTTAATGATAGGGGCATGTGGCACAATAAGTTGGTTCTTTATTAATTTCTGTAAGAGATTTAACTTACAAAAGTCCAGAATCCATCTTCCGGTAGTTGTTGTTTTATGGGGATCTTTGACTATTTTAAAATCACATCTCGCTTTTTAACCCCAAGGACTCTCATTTAAACATCCCTGCGCATCATAATGACTCAGATTTAAATCCCAGTGGAGAGCTATGTACGCAAAATAGATTGTAAAAAGAGAACTATACAAGATATTGTCCCCTTCAAATTTGGCCTACAATAAGCATTTATTGTATTTGCGTGTGTGAGATTTTATTTCATTAGCGTGAGCGATATTCTCCAGTCTTGCATTACGAGGACAGCTCCAACAGCTCAAAACCGGTCTTATTGACAGGGGAGAAATGTATTGATTTTTTCTCTGCGGAGCTATCAGCTGGCCCACGTGACACACTGAGGGAGCAGGCCAAGGTTGCCTGGACACGCGGACAGCACACGTCAAATCTCAGGCAGAAGTACTTTCGAGAAATGAAAGCTAGACATCAACCAATTACGGACAATTATAGTGCCACACCCTTTTCCCTGGATATGCATAAAAACCCGTGTTTCCAGAAGAAACGCTCTCTGCTCTTCAATTCTTCGACGTGTCTTCTTCTATTTCTAATTGTGTTCTTATGCTGCTGACTTAGACGTGCTGCGAACTTCGACGTGATATCTACTGTCTACTCCAAGATGGTTACTTCTTAAATCAATTATTTGACAGTAAAACTAGCCACCCCTTTGCTTATAGTTGGATCAACGAGCTTGGCAGATTTCTTCATCACAAGTTACGTATTTTTCCATCATTAATTTCATTGTGTGTGTGTGTGTGTGTGTGTGTGTGTGTGTGTGTGTGTGTGTGTGTGTGTGTGTGTGGAGCATATTTTAAAACTGTTTGTTAGTTTCAGCCTCTACTCCATGAGAAGAAAGAAGAAAATCACCACATGTTGGAACGAGTGTCTCAAGATGCTGTTATATTGTGAAGAGAAAGCCTGCCGCAACTCTACTTGGAACACCGGGGCTACAATGATCTGCTAAAAATGTAGGCAATCTCCGGCATGGGGAGATAGCAACCCCAGGTAGATAACTGACGACATGTTCCAGACCATCGGCGAAGATCCAGTTCCATCATTCATTTAAGTACACTTTACTAATGTTTATCTGTTCATCTTTGTAGAAATAATGCTTTCTTATTCATTAGTGGTAATATTTCTTCTAGTCTTGGAGTAGATTTGAATATTTTCACTCTTCTTTCATATGGGAGACGGTAGTTTTGTCATTTGTGTGTGGATGATTATTGACCTCTATTAGTTTAGCTAGAACGTGTGTGTGTCTTCTACGATTATTCTAGCTGTCCCATTTAATAGTCTAGTGTGTTCAATTTAATTTGAAAATATTTTTTTTGAAAGTCGTGTGGGACAGATTTACGGCAAGTTGTGTTACGCCGGACTTCTATGTACGAGTTTCTTCATGTGTGATTTAAGGCGTGTTAGTGTCATCCACATATTGTCGAATCCCAGTTTTCATGAATTTTAGATCTCGCACATCTAATAATAATAATAATAATAATAATAATAATAATAATAATAATAATAATAATAATAATAATAATGAATTTTCATCTCGGGTTAAATAAATGAATAAGGGTCATGAGTTTAAATATTGCTTGATCTTGTGTGTAGGATGTTAATGTGTGCTCAATTAGGATGAATATGAGCCTGGAATATGGCAGATTCTCGTCGGATCATTTATTATATTTTACTGACTTGAGGATGGATTATTTACTGTGTGTATGTGACTTGTGAATCCATTTACAGAGTCTTATTTGGAGAATACGTGTTGTTGAACATAATTCCTTCAAGTGGAGCATGTGTTAATTGGTAGACGTGGAGTTGAGTAATAATAATGTCGTGATTTATGAACCATGAAGGCGAATGCTTGTATTTGACCTGTTTTATGTGCGTTTCTGTAGTCAACAAATTTCTTCAGACATCAACTGCCGATATTATCATGATCAACGTTGTCAAGTTCATCTTCTTTAATTAAGTGATTATCCAGACTTCATCACATTTCATTGGAAAACACAACGCACCTCCACTACATGCTCAAATGAGCTCTCGCTTGACAGCACTGAAGTCACAGACGGTGGTGGTTTGGGGTAAGTGGAATGCATGCCGCAGGGAGTCTGGCTCGGAGCTGTCCTTCAAGTTACCGATTTAGAACAGTTTGTTGCGTCACAATGATGTCAACTGCTGCTCAAATTGCTGCTGCAGACGCAATCCGCTGTGCCACAGCCAAACGCCGAATATGGCGGTCCTCCCTCTCGGGAGTGCAATGGGGACGTCCGGAGCCTGGTCTTTTTGTAAGCGTACCTTCTCTTGACCACTACTGCCAGCACACATGCAGAGTGGAGATATTCCTGCCAAGGCTTTCTGCAACAGTGCGGAAGGAAAATCCACCTTCACGTAGTCCTTTTATACGGCCTCATTCAATTGCAGTGAGCTGTTAATACTGGCCTCTTTGTCGCCATAACGGCATTCTTGACCCACTCGTAGTCACTCGTTCCAATCTCACAGGTAACTAGCGCTCTCGCACAGTACAGCCTGTATTTAAAGCAAACCTGATGTGCAACATCATGCGGCCACTACTAACGCCACACTAATGCGATTTGCAGGAAATCTGAATCATCATCATCTTTCAGATGTATAAACATGCCTACCAAGCTCGTTAATCTAACACAACCCCTTCTTGGTGTTTGGATATTTTTTTCCCACTAGGGTAGATACTTGCACAGTGGAGAAAATTAACATATTATAACAACTGTGCATCAGCATCGTCATCTTTTTTTTTATGGCCTCATTGGACCACTTCAGTCAATCATTTTCTGGTCATCATCTTCAATAACTTTTCTTTCCAAATTCCCCAGTAGCTTTTCATTTGTTCTGATTTTCTGTTCTTCTTCATCTATAAATACCATTTTCATTGTATGTTGTTTGTCTGTTTTAGGTTTAAATCTTATTTTTATGTTTTTCAGTTTCTTAAAATTTTGTTTGTTTTGTTTTGTAAATCATCCAGTTATTTCTAGTTCTTCCATATCTTCTCTGATTTCCTTAATCCATCCTTGCTTCAGATTCAAGAGTTTCTCTATAATTTTTCTTTGTTATCTGGTTTCTAGTGTCCTCATAATGTGAAAAAAAGAAGAAGAAACAAAGAAAAAAAAAGTGTGATTCTCTTCTTCCATATAGCACCTATGATGGGCTCCAGTTCTCTGTACACCACTTCATTTGGCACTATCCACTACTGTCAATCTTATTGATATTTTTTATTTATGCATTTTCTAGCTATTATTCTCTCTACTTTCAGGATTTTGTTGATTCTGTTTCTCTGAGTGACTTTAAAAAGAGTTTTGCTTCTGTATGTCACCTCTCCCTTGGAGCTGGCATCAGACAGTCTCCTTAACCCGTTCCTCGAGATGTCAGAGATGTTATGTGTCTACAAGGGTAACTCCCATCAGGAGTATCCACGCTGCATGGGTGGGCAACAGTACTGTAGTCAAAGCTATGGTAGCGGCCAAGTTCTAGAGGGGACCCAATCCCGTGGGGTATAACATTGGCCCTGAACAGGAATATGTGTGAAGACCTTAACGGCAGTAAAGGTGTAAAATGAAAGTTTTCAGTACAACTGAACTGGCGGAGGAGGCAACCCATCCATCTAGGGAGATCCTCAAAGGGTTAGGGAGTAAACTCTGAAAGAAAATCCTCTCATGCGTTAGGCTTAGTAGGTCAGCAGATGAGTGTTATGTGTTGCTTTCAATCTAAGAACGAGCCTCGGATAGAAAAATAAACCAAATTTAGGCCAAACTCCATGTAACCCTGGAACGAATGACAGCTCTCCAGAGTTTGAAGATAATCCTAGGAATACAGGAGTAATAGCAATGAAAGACAAAATACTCGGACTGGACTAAAATATAAACATAAACTGAGAATAGGAACTCTAAACGTGATAACTCTGACAGGCAAGAGTGAAGAGATTGTGGATATGATGGAAAGAAGGAAGATTCATATACAGTGAAACCTTGTTAGTGCGTTCCTCTTTGACACGTTACCGGGCGAGTTGGCCGCGCGGTTAGGAGCGCGCAGCTGTGAGCTTGCATCCGGGAGATAGTGGGTTCGAACCCCACTGTCGGCAGCCCTGAAAATGGTTTTCTGTGGTTTCCCCATTTTCACACCAAGCAAATGCTGGGGCTGTACCTTAATTAAGGCGACGGCCTTTCCTATCCCATCGTCGCCATAAGACCTATCTGTGTCGGTGCGACGTACAGCAAATAGCAACAAACGTGATTTGCAACTCGGGTGAGATATGTTGCCACAGTTGCGTGATTAGAGAAAAAGGCCTTAAATTCCTGAATTTCACAGGATAAGTTGCAAGTTAGGGGAAGAAGCTGTTAACCTCAGGAATCTTTAATTTTGCATGCCGGTTAGCAGCAAGATTGCTGAATAACGCAGTGAATCTATTTGTGCTTGTATTTCACATTTCATTCACAAATTAGAATTTTTATTTGTCACGTGATACGGTAGCCTATATCTGGATTAGGAACATACCTATCGCATCACGAATTTTCACTATTACCGCTCACTACGAGTACGATCACTTTTTTCCTAGCCCTTAAAATGTTATTTGTCATCCCTTGTGAAAGAAGTGCGACATACAACTCTGGTAAGAAACGTCGTCACAGTTGCGTGATTATGGAAAAAGCGAGCCTATTTGTGCTTGCTGTGAAGATTTTTCGCGTGATACAGTAGCCCATATCTGGATTAGGCACATAATCGTGTGAAATTAACAAGTGTGGTGCATATTTGTCTTGTGATAGCCTAGGTATGCATACGAAAACAGTGAATATTTTAAGTGATCGCCTGATGATGACCCGGAACAGTGGTCGAAACCAGTACGGCTTGTAATCAACTAGGAATGTAGCATTACATTTCTAATTCTATTTGTGTTGAAAAGGTTGAACCACTATATTTCTTATTTCACTTTAATTGTTATTAGCTAATAGCACTAAGTCGTCTGTGAATCCCAAGCAATTTGCTCTTTCTTGGTATCACTTTAATATATACAGGGTCCAGCAGAAACAATCTACCACTTTCAAAGGTTGGTAGTATGTACGGCCCTGCAGTGGGGATAAAACCAAGCAGAGGAGCGTGTAGCAGGAAGGATGCCATTTTAGTTACCATGGAGCACTGGACCATGACACATCGCGCTTTTGTGACTGAGGCAAATTTCAAAAGTGGCGATAGTGTGGTAGCTATGCAGCGGAAGTTTCGACAGCAATTCAACACTAGGAGACATGGAAGAGTACCAGAATGGCACACAATTCGGAAGTGGGTTGAGCAGTTTTGTGCTACAGCAAGTGCCACAAATAAGAAGTCACCGGGAAAGTCAAGGACAGTGTGGACATCAGGAAATATTGAGAGAGTACGGAATGCTATTGACAGGAGTCCTAAGCATTCAGTAAACAAATACGCAGCAGTTTTACACATGCCACAGACTCAGAGGAGATGCATTCGTGAAGAGGTCCAGGCAATTCCACTCGAAATGCTGATGAAAGTAATGGACAGCTTCGTTCATTGACTCTATGGGTGCATCTCAAGGGACTGCGGTTATCTAAAAGATGCGATTTTCAAAACAAACAAAAAAACAACATGATTTGTGTTATTGTGTCATAAAATGGCATTAAGTTACCTATCAATTACCCCTCTAGTCATTTACATTCCCTATTTAGTGTTACTATAGGACCTATAATAAAATGGTAATTGTTTCTGCCAGGCCCTATATATACAGTTGAAACTTACTCTATTGTGAAAGTATTGAAGAGAATACTGAAAGCGTTACATCTAACACAACCTAATCCTGAAGCCCGCCAAGATGCAATGTGTGTGTGTGTCTGTGAGAGAGAGAGAGAGAGAGAGAGAGAGAGAGAGAGAGAGAGAGAGAGAGAGAGAGAGAGAGTGCACGCACCATGGATGTACAAGTGAGCACAACTTCAGAAAATCAAGTGTATGTGTGTGTGAGAGTGTGTGTGGTTTTTCATTGGATTAAAACAAATTTTCCCCAACACGGACATTTAAAGAAAAACAACATATATTCATTACCTGCACTAGCGTACAGTTTATCAATGCCTTTGATAAGTTTATGTCGATAGCCGTACGCACTAACTCCCACTTGTTTTAGATCTTCATGGCCCATTTCTGCCAGGATGTCGAGTGTGATTTGTTCCCTCTCAAAGAGCTCCAGAAGATGGTCCAGTCCAAGGCTGAAGATATGAAAAATATGCATTATTAACACATCTAGGAAGTTGTTCATACAAAAGAAAATGAGTAACGAATTTTACTAACAAAAGCTTCTCTCATGCAATAATCCCTAATTTTGAACTATTATTAATGTGAAAGAATCTAAAACTAGCCAGCTTCGCTGTCTACGTGTAGCAAGCCTGCCTCTTATCCAGAGATCCAGATTACTTTCCTCGGGGTGGGGTGGTGGTTTTAGACATAAAGGTAAGAAATTAAACTCTTGGCTGGATTCCCAACAGTTTGCGGAGACAATACGAAAAGTGAAATTTAACATACATTTCCTACATCACGACTGAATGAAAATCTCTTCAAAAATGTTCCCTTCCTTAAACTTTTCACTCCAGCAAAGCATGAGCGGAAGCCTGGCCTTGAGGATGAGAGCATGGGGCTACTCGCCCTGCCCGCTATACAGGATATTTTCTGCTCACTACTCTCTTGCTCACAATTGTGCACCTTAAGACACAATAGGCTGACTAATTTTTTTAAACTTGTATAAAATATAATTGTGTATATTTCAGTAATTTTTATTCATGCAAAGCTTCCCATCCTCAATTTAGAGTTGTGACTTTGAACACGATACTGGCGGAATTAAGTCTTTCATGTTCAAAGTCACTATTCCATATAAGGGTAAGAGCTTCCTCCACAGTACAGTTTCCCCTACATTATGGAATTCAGTTCCAGAACACTTTGAGGCTACCTATAGAATCATTAACATGTTGGCCGTGAACACCAATTATACCCAATCACAGGTAAACTGGGAGTCGACAAACAGTCAAGAAACAAGAGATCTATAGATAGTTCGAAAAACCCACAACAAACATAATCACCATTAGAGTGATCCATGTTTATGATCCGTTTAATGGCAGTTCATGTTCAATATTAGTTTTTCTTCCATCTCTATGACTTGTTTTACAAACATTTCCCAACATTGGGGAATCATTAGTCTGATCCCTTCAAACAAAAGTTTTCTTAGTTACACAAGAGTGAAAGTTTCGTTGTTATGCACCGCATGCATCTTTACTTGGCTCCACATATCTCAAATGGATTTTAAGAACAATGGTTCAGGGGTTATAGCAAAACTTGTCTCCCTGATTGCAATTCTCTATCCGATACCACCTATCTGATAGGTGGTGCAAGAGTCGATATGCTGTGGGATGGCAGTAAGAAGCTTCAACCCGACACTTTTCGGTTTATAAGAGGTTCCGTTCCCATCAAGAAATTTAATTATATACCCCTTTCTTTACGACTGGTTCAGCAGTCCCTCAACATTAACCGAATTGCCACACTGACTTGCACAACAGCAAAGAACATTCATAAACCATTCTTTGAATAAGTCTACATTCATTTCCTCATAAGCCGATAAATGATAGTTATGAATTCATATGCGTCAAGATATATTAGGGTTATTGAAATGAAGGAAGAGATATGATGTGAGGAATATGAAACAGATGTTATATATGAAGAATGGTTGTGTAATAAGAAGAGAATGATGGTGGTGATTACTATTTCATCGAGAGAGGGGAGATGGATGTATTTTAATGGTAGTATTAAGTTAAATAATGTCTTATGATCCAAATATAACCTGTATATAGTTCTATATGCAGCTGAAACCCTGTCTCTAAATACCAACAAAGGACTCCTTGAAGAACTGGAGAAAAGAGAACGCAAAATTGTGAGAGGAATCTTGGGATCAAAGTACAGAAATGGAATCCATCAAAAGAGATCCAACAAGGAAGTCTACAGCAAAATAGAGAAAATAGAGAAAATTACCGATACAATCAGGAAAAGACGGGCACGATTTTACGGTCATCTGAAAAGAATGGACGGAAGAAAGTTAACTAAAGAAATCTTTCACTTTTTTTATTCAAACCCCAAAACCACAATTCCCTGGTTTAGAAATACCAAAGAAGACCTGCAAATGCTACATATCTCAGCTGAAGACACCCTTAACAGAGATCTCTTCCACAAGAAAATATTGATGAACGGGCTAAACCGAAATGAGCAACCGAAGAGAAGACACAGTGCCCCTTGGACAGAGGAGCGTAAGCAGGCCCACTCACAAAGAATGAGGGAAATTTGGGCTCTAAAGAAGGCCAAGTTCAGTGTCAAATGCAACAAGACTTAACGTGGTCCTTGATGGCCCCAGCGAATTATATCTATATATATAATATAAAACTTTGGTAACTAGATTAAATTAAAATCACATTTTAAAAAAATATTGAGGATTTCAGTGGTCAGTTGGCAAATTGGGATAAGGTCACTCGGGAAATCTGATCTGGACAGTCAAGCCAATTCTTAGAGAATGCATATAGATAAAGCAAAAAAATAATTAATAATGACATCATAAGAGATATTCTTCTGCATATTAAGCAATTTAGAAAAATTAGAGTATTGTTAGGCCAATAGAGAATCATAGAAACTATAGAAATGACGACTCTAAGCCGCATGAAGGTACAGCTGGAGGAGTACCAGAAAGAGCAAGAAGAGAAATCGCGAATAATGGAAGAAGCGATAAAAAATAATCAGGAAGAGAGAGAGAAAGTGAAAGAACAGCGAAAGGGGATGTTGGAAGCCTTAAGAGAAATGATGGAAGAAGAAAGAAACAGATGGAAGAAATAAATAGGAAACAAGAGGAACAGATGAAAAAATGAACACAGGCAATGATGGAAGAAATAAGTAGAAATCAAGAAGAGAAACAAAAAGTAATGATGGAAGAGATGAAGGAGGAGATGAGAAGAGGTCAACAAGAACAGATGAAAAACATAAATAAACAACAGGCAATGATGGAAGAAATGAATCAAAAGCAGCAAGAACAGATGGAAATCAGAAGCATGGAAGGAAGACAGAATGAAGTAATGAAGGCAGAGATTGGAAAAATAGGATCAAAAATGATCAAAATCAAGAATGACAGTCAATTTGAGAGGAGAAATGGTTGAGATAATGGAGGTGAAGAACAAAGAAATTCATGACGAGGTACTCGGGAAAGAATTGACAGAATGCAGAAATTATCTTCAACATTTAAAAGAGGACGAGATCAGATGATTAACCAAAAACATGAGAGATCTGAGCGTTGATTTATAGGAGAAATGGGAACGGTGTCAGGAAAAGATCAATAAAATGAATGAAGGAATCAAAATAGCAAATAAAACTATGGAGGTGAATTTCATAGTAGCTAGGGATCAAGTAGGTGACAAACTAGAAATCATGAAAGATGACATCGAACGAAATAAGGAAGAGGCCAGCCAGAGAATGAATAACGCTGAAGAAGGAATCAAACAAATTTAAAAAAATACAAGAGATCCGAAACGAAATGCAAATGACAAAATCGGCCATGTCGTGCTGTAACGAGAGGCAAAGGGCTATAGAGCTACAGATAAATGAGAGATAGCTACGCCCAAAATAATAACTCAATCTAATCAAAGCAATGGTGAAGTAATCGTGGAAAGTAATAATAACGGAAGTCCTGCTATCATCATCATCATCATCATCATCATCATCATCATCATCATCATCATCATCAAGACATACCATGATAGACCAAAGCATTTTAACAACACAGCTAGTATATCACCCAAACGATTTTTGAGAGAAATGGAAGACTATTTCAAAGATAATAAGATTCCTGAAGAGAAAAAGTTGAAGATAGTAGAGAAACGTCTAGATTCAAACCCAAATCTATGGTTTCAAGTGTTCAAGTATAGCTTTAACGAGTATGACGACTTCAAAACAGCTTTCCTGAGAAGATTTTGGAATTCAGAGGTCCAACAAAACCTGAGATTAGAGTTATACTAAAAAAGATATGCGTTGAATGGTCAGACCAGAGTTAGTGACTACTCTGCATATCAATTTCATCATTTTCAGGACCTGGACACAGCTCCTAGCGAGTTAGAGGCCATTAAGACAATACAAAAGCAATTACCACCTGATGTGCAAAGGTTACTAGCTGCTGCAAATGTGGAGACAGCAATACAGATGGGGAATATCCTTAGACAGTTAGAATAACCATTGTGCATCACACCAGTAGAGTAATCCGGAACATAAATAGTGAGGAGGCAATAAATGTCTTAACTCAGAAAGATTTGAGTAGAAATATGCCCAAAGAACAAAGGAGAATAGATAAGAGGTACGATAAGAGAGAATGGAATGACCGGAAAGAGAAAAGAAAGGAAGAAGAGAGATGCAATTGTATAAGAAATTCATATAGTCATGAAAGATATGCAGGAAATAGAAGATACAGACCGTATAATCCATATAGAAATCAGTTTAGTGAAGCAGAGGCAAATACAATTGCAGAAGAGGATTGGGATATGAAAGAGAAAACGGAAGCAATCAAGACAAAGGAATATTATAATCAGAGATACATTCAAGATTTAAAGGAATCTAATAAAGACAAAGATAAGTGGGAAAGAGCTATACGAGACCAAGATGTAAACAGAGACGTAGAAGGAGTCGAAAGTCTCGAAATGCAGAAATATAAATGAAAGGAACAGCAGGAGCAAAGATTAAATCCGAACATTTGATCATTTGAATATAGACTGGAAGAAGATAGGAACGTTAATTAAAAAAACCCCACCGTGTTCTGTATAGACGGGAAAGTATAAAATATCAGAGATGAATGGGATGACAAAATTTCAAGTTGATAAATAACGCAGATCGATTCCGGGAAAATCAATTAAACAAGAAAATATAAGTAACATTCCTAGTCAAGCAAGGAACATAGAATCATACACTGCACAGAAGGAGAGTGTAATAAATGCTAAGAAAAGAAAGAAAGAAAACAGAGTCAGAACATTAGGTGCCACAGTGAAAAGTCACATTGTAATAAATGAAAATAGGTAAATATATCGCAAGCAACATATTTAAAGTGACGTGGGAGAAATAATGTGCCATTTCACTGTTAGGAATGAACAACTTGGAATAAAAATGCCGCTATGCCGCGAGAAAATTAAACACGACACGCAAATTTAATCGTCAATGACAAGAAGACTATTCATATCAGGAATAAGCCGAGAAATAGTATCAAAAAGGCGGTGTAAAAGAATGGAGGATACGGAGTTGTTACAAATTTATTATTACAAAAAAATTCCAGAAGAAATCATCTCAAGCTGCACGGTGCAACATATTGCTACGTAAAGAAGAAGGTATTGATAGAAAAAAAGGCTCGAATAGAAAAGAATTTGGAATAACATCAACAGAAAATAGCAAGGCTATAGGAGTATTGCGTAGAATCGCATGTTAGTAAGTTGAGAAATTGAAATGATTTGTTGGGAATCGTTACGTAACTGGCTACGTCACAAGACACCATGCAGAAGTGGCAGATATCATTCAAAGCTACTGGCAAGAAAATAATAAGGACTACAGCAATTGAAAACAAGATATAGAAAGCTAAATCGGATTATAATTGAGAATTTCATAGACATATTAGTAGTCTGCAAGACCTTAGCTGAGTTTAATTGAAGAAAGCATTCTTTCCAATACGTTTCTGAATGTTAGAAGGCTTTGAATACTAAGATGACGAAACTGACCATGTTTATCAGTATTTTTGTCCTAACTGCGCAAGAGATGGCCAGCATCATGCACTAAGAAGACCAAGGCCGACTGTCTGGAGATGGTGACCTGAAGTCGACGGAGCTATCCTGAGATGACGGAGAAGGAGGAATGAACTGCCCATATGTTCCCAGAGAACCGGCACTATGTAGCAGAGGTATCTGTTCAGATGTCCTAAAGCATCTGGACACACCATCGAGGGAATACAGGGAAGAAAAGATAAGTCGATTGATATAACATTACAGTAAGTAACTTAAATAGCTTGTTTTCTGATTGCGTGTAGTATATAACTGTACAGTGCTGTCATTGATTTGATTCAAGAAGAGCACATTCATGTGTGAAATAGCATTGATATAAAGACGTAGGAGGATAATGGGTAGTCATCTAACTAAAAATGACAATCCTTTGGTTAGGATGTATTTGATCAGTGATAGTCAAGTTATGCGTTCGTAATGCTGTCTATTTTAAGTAAGAGGTTAATTTACTTTGGTTGTGAATATTATACCGACCTTGTGGTTAATGTTATGATTGAGTTAGGGTGTTATACCATGAAATGGAGATGATGCGATACAATATACAGGTTATATTTGGATCATAAGAAGACATGTGAGCAATATGAAATGAATCTGAATTATAACTGACAAAGAAATGGAATAATTCTAAGAAATCACTGTTACAATTAGGTTACCTTCAATATTTCTCAAGTACAGTATATCTATTTCTCTTCTAAAATTAAATGTAAAAGTATACTTTGTCGCAAAGCAACCTCTGCATGAGAGGAAGTATTTCATAAAATAAAATAAGGATAAATGATAGTTATGAATTCATATGCATCAAGTTGGGTTCCGTGGTTCATATCCCAGTCACTCCACGTGAGATTTGTGCTGGACAAAGCTGAGGCAGGACAGGTTCTTCTCCGGGTACTCCGGTTTTCTCTGTCATTTTTCATTCCAGCAACACTCTCCAATATCATTTAATCTGTCAGTCATTAAACATTGCTCCAGAGGCGTGCGACAGGCTTCGGCAGCCGGCACAATTCCTATCCTCGCCGCTAGATGGGGAGCTTCATTCCATTCCTGACCCGGTCAAATGACTGGAAACAGGAGGTGGCTTCATTCATTCCATTCCTGACCCAGTCAAATGACTGGAAACAGGCTGTGGATTTTCATTATCACTGTACTGGAAAAGCGTTCGGCAGTGAACTTGCATAAGGGACCACCTTAGCACCGCATTCGGGTGGTATTGTGTAGAGAATTCTTGGAAATCATAAAGCAGAGAGTAGCCACAACAACTGGAAGGAGACAGAGTGCATTTCGACAGGTCTACTTGAAGACAGAAGGAGTTTCATCAAATGTTCATACTTGTAAAACGTCTACATTATGTCCAGGGTTAGATGTTTATTTTTGTACTTTTTTCGATTGTAAAGCCGAACAGGTTTTCGGCACTTCCCTCAGGGCACTGTATAGCCACTGGGCTTTCCGGCAGGAATCGAAACTGCTCCTTCTTAACACAAATTTAGTATTTTAATATTATCATATACGATTATGTTATCGAGACCAAAACAGATGTGTCAGATTCATAAAGCCATGGGAGGTTTTGGGACTGCCTATTACTGTTTTGGTCGTAATATAAGATTGGGAATTTTATGTTTTTGTGTTAAAATGTTATGAAAACCACAGTCGTTTTATTTGCGCACGTTACATTTAAAAACTTTGTATCATTTTCCACTCGTTCTGACTTGTACAGCGAGCGCACTTTCCAGCTGAGCTCAAGGTCACGAACAACTGTAATTTCTGAAGTTTTGACGATATTTTTTTCTCTTTCCAATTTGATTGTGATTAGTGACATGCATAATTGAATATAATGCATTCGAGAACTTTTGAGAATCGATACTTACATTCGCAACTGACACAGGTGTAGAATATATGGGAAGTGGAAAGTGTTTGTAGAAGATTTTATTTGTAAATATTTTTAAGTAGTACTTACTGTATGATCTGGAGTGTTGTGCTAGAAAATTTTATTTGTATTCCATTCAGCTACCTAACCTGTACAGTGTAAGAAATATTGTTTTCTACATAGGTTGGTTGCAACTAGTAGATTACATTTCTATATTAACTGGAACAGTCTAGAAAGTTTGTGACATGAATTTTTGAACAGGGTGTGTTGGCCTTTGTTAGTTATGCATTCTAGAAATAGGTTCTTACCATTCTGGAGATGGAAGATTCGCAATCGTATGTGTTCGAGAAAGTGGTTCAAAGATCGCGAGCGCAGAAAGAGTTGTGATTGGTCAATCTGGGCAAGCTCCTGTGTTCTGATTGATACTCCAAGGACAGAAATCCCCTTAAAAGGGGGCTAGGCAGCATTTCGGTGTCTGTCTTAAGCCTGAATGTATTTGGTCTGCTGAAGTTTTGACAACGTTGGCACCTCCTGGCTTTCAACATGGGCTGCCATAGGGTAAGCATTGTTGTTTTAAGTCCCGTTTTAATTTGCATTTAGTTTTCATTGATACATCACACAGGAGATTGCCCGAATCGCCACTATTTTGATCAGATGTTGTGAAAAACAAGTTTTGGTTTCACTCTAAATTGTAATAGTATTTTGTGCTTCCTCTTACCTTCAAGACTGTATTTCTAGAATTTGATTTGTACTGAGATGTATTTGCTTAACTCTTTGAACTTGTCTAGGAATATCTAAATTGTATTTGTCAAAGAACGTCTAAGTTGTGTGTATCTAGATTTGGTGTACAGCTGAATTTGTTTCAGAAGTTAATTTGTATTATCGATTTTGTAAATAATATTTTGAAAACAAGAGATCACTGATGGCTTTTCGGAAAATTGCAACCTTTGCACCTCCATGGCCCTTGGTAAGGTTTCCCAGTCTCCTTTCCACGTTTCTGGTTTAATATCATCAAGTTTCCCTCACTGATATTTTCCAGTGTTGTTTTTGGCAGAGTTCTGCGTAGTTTATCACGTTTTATTGTGTGTGTAGTGTCTTAGGTACTGTGTAATTGCATTTACCTTCCTCCCTTTAACTGTGTTTGGTGTAGTCGTCGTAGTACCGGTTACAGCAACCATTTTCTTGGGTTCAACATAACCTTCAAAAGTAAATGTAGGCCTAATTTACATGGTACAAAATTCCCAGAAACTGACTATGAACAGTATACCGGTGACCAAATTACAATGGAAGATAAAAAATGGGGGTTTCACCATCATATTGGGCACTTTTGTATCTAATGTGCTTTATTTTATTAGATTAGAGAATTAAAATCTACTTGCGGTTGACTGTTGTTTGGTTTGGTGTTATTAGATTTTTTGATGAGTTTGGCTGATCAAAGGTTCTGAACTGAAAGAAGTTTCCATGGGAAACTGACAAAGTTCCCCTGTAAAACTGAATGTAAAGTTTCATGATTTTTAAGTTGCATACCGGTTATTAATGTTCGAAGCCGGCCTCGCGGTCTAACTTGCCTGCCTGTCATCCGGAGGACCCGGGTTTAACTTCCGGCCAGGTCAGGCATTTTTACCTGGATATGAGGGCTGGTTCCAGGTCCACTCAGCCCATGATTACCTAAGATTAAGGAGTTATCAAATGGTGAGATGGCGACTCCGGTCTAGAGAGCCAGGAATAACAGCCACGAGGATGCGTCGCATTGACCATGCGTCACCTCGTAATCTGCAGGGCTCCAGACTGAGCAGCGGTCGCTTGGTAGGCGAAGGCCCATTGGGGTTGCAGTTTCTTTGGTGTAGGATTGTTTGTAAGATTATAATTATACATATTTCACTTTTGTGATGTTGAGTCAAACTGTTGATGGTTCATTCATTCCCGAATTTTCCGTTTTCCTGTGTTGTACTTTGTTTCTGTGGTCCCTCCAAAAATGGAGAATCGAGGTTCCACTGTACCACAACTGCAATGAAGGACTTATGCCCGGTTTCTGGAATGGTGAGATATCTTTCCGATAGCTATTGCTTTGTTACAGCTGTCGACTCGATAAATCTTCGCTGCGTTGCACAGCGAAACAGCAGCTAACTTATCGAACTGTCAACTATTGGCTCGTTGATCAAGTTTCATAAATACACACTAGATGCCACCCCTCGTACTGTTTTGTTTTTGTGCATTAGGTGTGTTCCCTAGATTGCCAGGCGCATGCGCACAAGTAATGCATCGCATTTGAGCTTTCTGTGCAGCTCCTATTATCCCCTCTGCCACGCAGCAAGAAATGAATATTATACTAGCTCTTGCAGACGTGGGTGTCAGTTTCGTGGTGTTTAAGGGCTCTCAGGAGAATTTGACATTGTTTGAGGATTTCTAATGAAATATGCACACGAGTGGCACATGTCACGCACAATCCAATTTGCACTGAGCCTTATACGTATACCGTATTTCTTCCCTCCTATTACAAAATATGAACATTGTTTGATCACAGTATAACGATATATATCGGGTAATTAACATAATTGTGCGCGTAGAGGCACACGGCTGTGAGCTTGCATCCGGGAGATAGTAGGTTCGAATCTCACTGTCGGCAGCCCTGAAGATAGTTTTCCGTGGTTTCCTATTTTCACTCCAGGCAAATGCTGGGGCTTTACCTTAATTAAGGTCCAACTCGTAGGCCTTTCCTATCCCATCGTCGCCATAAGACCTATCTGTGTCGGTGCGACGTAAAGCCCCTAGCAAAAAAATTAACATAATTATATAACTTGTTAGTTCCATGTAATGTAATATCGTTAATTAAAAACAACCCCACGATAAAAGTATATGCTCACTGCCAATGCCAGTAGGCCTGCAGTAGGCCTACTACGATAATTGTGTAATTATCTGTTATACTCAGTTACTGGTACCGGTGCTTTTATGGGCACGAATGCAGTCACCGATACAAATATGATAAGACTCAGTAGTACTGAATCTTAAAGGGTATCCTAATTAATAATTGATCAACAGGGGACAATGGAAAATTATTAGTCACAGGACGCAAATTGTCGCCTGTAACCTCTACCAAACCTATGGCAGTATATTTGTTTAGCCTCAATCTGTCTTTGAATTCGTTTTCACTACTGTATACTTCATTAGGATATTAGGCCGTCGATGATATAATCGTGGTCGTTCTAGAATGTTGACCATTTCTACAATTTCTTCGTCGGAAGAAGATGAGAAAGCCATAGAAAATGTTAACAAACACAAGCTTAGCTGCCTATACTGAAGTACTGCGCACGCGCCCACCAAGTTAACAAATAGATATCTCCTGCTCAGGGCCCTCTAAGTTAGCAAGCGATTTGTCGAACCGATAGCTGTATCTTACGTTCGTGCAACGCCAAAACACGAGTTAACCATTCGATACCGCTATAGGTTCGATATCTCACGTTCCAGAAACCGGGCATTAAACTATCAAATTTATTTCACGCACGCACGCACGCACGCACGCACGCACACACACACACACACACACACACACACACACACACACACACACACACACACACACACACACACACACACACACACACACACTCTCTCTCTCTCTCTCTCTCTCTTCAAATGGCAATCATCATCATCATCATCATCATCATCATCAATGTCCCACTCCATTTGCTCGGGTGTGGTTAACAAGCCTCCTCCACTCCTTTCTGTCCTTCCACTTTTCCTGCTCCATTACTTCCACCACATTCAATCCAGCTTCTCTTAATGTCCTTCCAAATCTGATCCATCCACCTTCTTTTCGGTCTTCCAACTGGTCTCTGTCCCGTAACTTCTCTTTTCAATTTCCTTCTTGTTACCCGTTCCTTTCCCATTCTTTTTACATGTCCGAACCACCTCAGTTTTGCTTTCTGTATCTTCTGTACTAACAGCAATGTCGCTTCTAAATTTACTCGATACTTTTCATACTACAGTGTAGTACTATGCCCTTGAAGGCATGGTTACAGGCGTAAGGGGATTTCTTAACCCTTTCTCATGGACTATCTTTGATGATGATGATGATGATGCTTGTTGTTTAAAGGGGCCTAACATCTAGGTCACCGGCCCGGACTATCTTTGACTCACTGCCTGGCGAAACTTAAGAGTAATAATTTGCTTCTCAGGTATAGCTGTGGAGTACCTTCACTAAATCATTTGTTCTGTAAAAACCACTTAAGATATCAGTTTCAAATTTTGCAACAAGGGAAAATACACTATACTTATTCTAAAATGGTACAATGCGATCATCCCATTACATGCAGGAACCGCCAGTTTGGAATGATACATCAAGAAGCATCCAACATGGTGCAAGTTATTGTTAAATTGCTTGTTCTTAAAGTCAGTCTGAATTGCTCGACCTGATCGGGCTCTTATTTTCTTGGTAATGCAGATAACGCAGGACATCACCCTGAATCCCCCAATTTATTTCATTTTTGGGATCCGTCGGATGAAGATATTTAAATAGCAAATTGTACTGCCCCTCGGACATTCAAATTATGAACTATTTTCACCAAATGGGATTGGAAGATAAAATTACATTAGTTGGAATAGTATGTAATTATGTACAGGCCCATAGCCCAAAACAGAATTTACTGGAGGATTAAAACTGACAATTATTTTTTGTCCAAGTAGGCCTAATATTTTAACAAGAGACGGTACCTGAATGAGCATTTCCCGTCCTGTGCAATGTACCATATATCGATTTCCCTCAGATTCATCTTCTGTCCCAACTGCTTCGTACACCATATTTATTATTATAATACCTAAAACTTCAAACTCACTATAATTGCATTCGTCAACATATTATTTATTTATTTACATATTTTACGCCCACATTGGAGCACTGAAATCAATACATTTGAGATAATTTCTTCTTCTTCTCCCAGAACTTTTTCATCCTCTCCGACCTGGAAGCCCTTTGTGTGTCCGATATAGTATATTGTTTCCGTTCAACTGCTTTTAGTTTGAGACTTATGCTTTTGTTCTTCAAAATCCTCTTCTCTTTTCTGTCTTTGATTTGTTGCCGAGTTATACCCAATTCTTCCAAATCGTCCTGAACTTCTTTGAACCAATTATTATTGATTTTATTCTTCAAAAAGTAATCGAATAGTTGTTTCAATATCCTGGTGTCTGCTAATCTTGATATGTCAACATATTAATCTAATTTGTAACCAATATCCTCTTCACTCGACTGGTTATGTGCGGCCATGTTGCTGGAATGTGTTTACATTCAGTCAGCTGGGTTTTCTACCTAAGAAAACATATAAAAAACACTTATTTAGCATTCCGTGCATGCCAGTTGTATCAAGGAAGCGTAGGGAATTCACTGGTTCCAAGACGGTATATGTTTAGCAGACAGATGGCAGAGGAAGTTGGTTTGAAAGTCGAGTATGCTCTACTATGCAACCCACAGGAGACAATGTGCGACTCCAGTATGCTTTACTACGCAAACCATGGGAAAGAGTGTCCGACTCGTTGGCTGAATGGTCAGCCTACTGGCCTTCGGTTCAGAGGGTCCCGGGTTCGATTCCCGGCCGGGTCGGGGATTTTAACCTTAATTGGTTAATTCAAATGGCCAGGGGGCTGGGTGTTTGTGCTGTCCGCAACATTCCTGCAACTCACACACCACACATAACACTAACCTCCACCACAATAACACGCAGTTATCTACACATGGCAGATGCCGCCCACCCTCATCGGAGGGTCTGCCTTACAAGGGCTGCACTCGGCTAGAAATAGCCACACGAAATTATTATTATGGGAAAGAGTTAATGGCTGAATGTGCATTCCTTCTGTACTGTCTCAGTGTATGAGGCAAACGAAATTTTTGCTACAGCCTACTATTTGTCAAATTAGAAGCATTTTTCTTCGAATTCAGAACATTCTGTTTGTAGTTTCCAAGTACCCTTACCTCATTGAGCCAGAAAAACTTGGCACGATATTCTCGCCCAAAACATTAAAATTCTACTTCACGTAACTTCGTTGAACGGAAGTTTTACAGTTGAAATATGATTGTGAGCGGCCTCTGGAAAGGACTGGTGCATATTTTTCTATCTGATGCTCATGGGTGACCTATGTGTGTCTGGGTGTATGATGATGATGATGATGATGATGAGATAGAGTGTGGTTGAAACCTATTGTCGGCACATAGTTTACTCCAGTCAAACAACATCAAACAGGCTGCTTAAGGCTTAATGTGGCCAACCGACGGACAAATCACTACCAACGACGTGATATGCAGTCACTTCACAAGAGGTTTGGAATTCAACCCACGCTTTTGGCATGCCATCTACTGATTATAAATTGTATACCACTGCATCTCCTACCATCTTTTACTGTAATGTAACATTTAGCACTATCAGATGCCGTCCTCAGTGGCCCCGGTTCAATTCTGAATACTACCACAGAAATTTCAGAATGGCAGGAATGCTGGTATGAGGGTTAAAATAGTACATGCAGCTCAACTCCAAGCAAGGCATGCCTGAAAAAAACTGCACCACCTCAAGACAAGGATATAGTGAAAGCATTTTCACCACTGGGGCTCAAAGCAGTTAACCAGTATGTCACACCGTACAGACTTGATGCCTTAATGATCATGGCCACCAAATGGGCTATTCTACTGTTGAAATTACAACTTTAACTAATGCGCTGCAGCAGACCTACGAATTAACTACAAAGCAAATTAACTAACTGCAAGCGAATTATCAGGAGTTCCCTGGAAAACTGACCAAGGGATGTCAGATACAAGCTGAAAGAAAGGTGCCTGGCACTAAAATTTGGAAGCAATACCAGTCTTTGCTGGGACTTTGCATTTCTAAAATAAAATATGCCCTTCAAGGTGCAAACATTGGGCATTCTGAGTGTGTCTTTCCCTGAAGCTTACACTAGAATTTTAGGTCACCTTTCTTGGTCCAAGTCCTGTCAATAACACTCGTGAGTAACAGGAATGAGAACTCCAAAAACTTCATTGGCTGACAGCAAATATGATTATTATTACAAAACTATATTTTGACCTTTTGCATGTTCTAGGACAATTGTGAGCAATGTTACACTATGAACAAATGTGTTAAGAGTCTATTCATCTATGAAAAGCTACCAGATAACAGAAAAAAGAAGTATGTCAATAGAAATGGTTATGTCTCTTATACTTAAATTGTACTGTAAATACAACCGAACTGAATGTTACGAAATGATAAAAACTGAAAGGAAAAAATAAAATAAAAATATATATATATAAAAACACTTCTCTTAAAGTAAATAAATATGGTACAACAAGCAGCTCACAGAATGTCCAAAATTCACTTTGCTTTTCCTCAGTAAAATTTTTAGTTCCTTCTTTGCATAGTAAAAATGCCTGCAGGCCTGCAACATACTCTTATGTTGGCATGATTAGCATTAAACAACATGAAGCTTCCCATAGTTGATTTCTATTTAGAAGTTTCTTACTCACCTAGCAAGAAATCCAGCAACTGATGTTATATTTGCCATATCCTGCACAGCGCCTTCAGGCTTAAGAGTGTCAGGTGCACAACAACCTTCAGCAGCGGGCATTGGTGAAAGACAACCTCGAGCAACTGGGATACACAAAGTCATGGAAGCTCCAGAAGGCATGATGACAGTCTCTGTTGTTGCCGGAGGGGAAAGAGCAACACTTAGCACCGGAGCTGAGGGAGCCATTGCAATAGATGGAGGTCTTGAAGGAGGTGCGGAAGCAGGAGCTGTAGGCACACTCTGTTGAGAAGCCATTGCATCTTGTAGGAGGCAACGCACATCTTCAGCAGATGCCAAATCAAGAGGGGTTTGGCCTTCTTGGTTTTTCAGGAATGGATCTGCTCCATGGGCCAACTGAAACAAGCACTGACACTTCAGAGTAGGGCTGCCGGATCTCTCGTAATTTAGCCTATCTTTTTAAATCTCATGTAAACTTCACCTGCGCTTTTTAAATGATGCACAGAATAGCTAAAGCATAATAGACAAATCAAACATACACTACCGGAAAAATAAAAAGTACACCTGGAAAGACAACATCGATTTTGATCCAATGACGACAGATGCCACCTGGGGGATAGTAGATGTACCGATAATGGTTCCAACATCGTCCGCCAACAGATAGCGTAGTGACATAGCTGCCAGAGCGCCATCTGTGTGTACCTTTTAATAGGGAATGTTTACAGCCATAAGATTCAGTGTGATGTAAATGTGTGAAGCAAACAGGTGCCATGCCATGGAGATGCACTCATACTTCCTACAGCCAACTGAGCGAGTTTGACAAGGGTCAAATTGTGGCCTTCTGAGTGGCAGGATGGTCCTTTCGGCGAATTGCCACACAAGTTGGATGTGCTGCGTCAGTTGTGCAACGATAATGGTTGCAATGGTCACGTTAACATTCTCACACCCGTAGACAAGGTTTTGGACGTCCACCAAGATCATCATATTACAAGGGCAGCAGTGGCAAATCGTACAGCTACCACAGCACAGATAAGAGTATTTGTGAGCCTAGAAGTGTCAACATGAACTGTTGCCAACCGGTTACTAGCAGTGGGACCACAGGCACGCACACCTTGACTAGTGCCGTCAGAGGATCACTTGGACGATGGAATAGCAGGCCGTGGTCTTCAGCTATGAAAGCAGATTCTGCCTGCACGCAAGTGATGGTTGTTTGCATGTACGACTTAGACCTGGCGAGCGCTGTCTCAGAGTGCATTCGTCCAAGACACACTGGCCCCGTCCCAGGCCTTATAGTCTGGGGTACGATAAGCTACAACTCTCATTCACCTTTGGTGTTTGTGGAGGGCACGCTGACCAGTGCTCGGTATGTGCAGAATGCTGTACGACCCGTTCTTTTGCCATTGTTGCAACAAGGAAGGTGATGTGCTGTTTCAACAGGATAATGCTCACCCACATACTGCACGTGAAACTCAAGGGGCTCTGCAAGACAGGCAACTTCCCTGGCCAGCACGATCTCCGGACTTGTCTCCCATCAAGCCTGTGTGGGATATGATGGGACGACAACGGACACGTGCAACTCGTCAACCCACAACTCTTGCAGAGCTATGTGAACAGGTCAAACAGGCGTTGAATAATGTATCCCAAGACAGTATTAGCAATCTGTATGATCGAATGAATGCCAGAATCAGCGCCTACATTGCAGCCCGTGGAGGATACACGATGTACTAATATGGGTGTTCCAGGATGGGTTGATACCTAGGTGCCTCAGTACCGCTCAAGCTATTGATCTGTAAAAATAATAATTTCATGTACTCCATATGCACTGTTTCAACAATAAATCTTGAGTGAATTGGAAAACTCTAAGACGGTGTACTATTTTTTTTTTTTCTGGCAGTGTATTTTGTTTCATACTTCCGATTAAACTTTGATGAACTATAACTGTGAAATTTTTCAGTCTGCTGAAATTAATTCAGGATAAGTGACTGTTTATTATTATTTTTACTTTTTTATTTATTTATTAAACCTCTGAGCTACAAGAGACATATATTCCCCAATTTTTATTTATTTCACAGTTCACATATTTTAGGTACATGAACCTACACAGTCAAATACCACCAGACTGAGCCAGAATCGAACCTACCAAGTTGGGGTCAGAAGGCCAGCACCTCATTCGTATGAGCCACTCAGGTCAATTCAGCTAAATAAGTTCAATCATGCTCCTTAGCCAGTCATGAATAATAATAATAATAATAATAATAATAATAATAATAATAATAATAATAATAAATAAAGTGCTATTTGATAGAATCTGATGATGTTCTTTCAAGAACAAAACATGGCATTCTGTTTTAATTAAAAGATATGTTTTCAGGTATAATTTGTTATTAAATGTTTTCTTTTTCAGATACTTTTTCATTTTGTTTCTAATGAATTAGTTTTGACAGACTGAAGAACCTCAGTTGAAACTGAAAAGAAATAGTTTCCACTATTTAAAAAATGTTTGTGGGCAGCAACATATTTCTGATAGGCATGTAAATGAGCTAACAAAATGGATAGATTTAGCAGAAGGTAAACACAAGTACCTTACGATGACAATATAGAACAGCTTGCGTTATTCAGCAAGAATGTCGATACTACTGCTACCAAGTCTTTCAAAGCATATTGCCACTTGCACGATTCTTGGTGCAATGGCGTGTTGTTTATAATTTATCAGTTTGTGTCATTAAATAGTCCAAAAATGTGGTGATATTCCGAGAAATATGTTAAGCACTGAACAAATTACCAAGCAAGATAATGACATGGGAACTGATAAGGACAGCAAGTATTAAAAATCACGACCTCACACATGTGTTGAGGTTACTCTCAGATTAGCTATGCCCCTTATATTGAGGAGTCAATATAATACTGAACTGTTAGTGGGATGTAAAACTAATAACATAAACAAATATTCCTCTCTGTTATTCTGACGGCAGTGCTATAGGATGACATCCGGTCTAAGACATCTATTCCCATAACATTTCCCTGAGTCCATAAACTCAAAACAGTGTTTTGTGGATGTCACGTTGGCTTCACCTTCGTTTATCCATTTTGTCATTACAACACTGCTTACATTCTCAAGACAAGCAACACACTTTTCGATCATTTAGGAAGCAGATTCCAGGACAAACCTCTTCGCTTCTTCCTTTCTGTGCCAACAAGATGGGTGTTTCTTGAAAGCTGTTGATATTCTAGTTCCATACAGGTGTAATAGTTACATACAGCACACGGTGCAGTCCCGCGTAGTCGAGCACGCTAATTCAAACATACAAATTGTAACACTTCCTGTAGGTCACACAGGTTAATTTCCAAAAATATTTCGGCTGTTGTGTTTTTTTTTTGGCTCATTTAACGTGATTAAATAAAATAAGTTTCATTACGATAGATCTGTATTGAACTGTGATTACAATACAGTTAAACTAATGTATTATTAAGGTCCACCTTTTCAGTACAAATTGTACAGAGTTTAAATTACATATATGATTAGGGACTAGTTTCGACCTAATAGTAGGTCATCATAAGCCTAAAGCAAAATTAAAACATAAATACCGAAGAGATTAAACAATGTATAGACACATAAGGTCTCATAAATGTACATACCATGTGAGATACTGAGAAAAGAATTATAGAGACGTGCAGCACTATGTTCAAAATAACTGTATTACAGAAATTCATAATCGACAAGACTGCTTCACTCCCCCTGTTTTTTAGATTTCTGTCTCATTTATGTTTTATAGGCATGGCAAAACAAGCAATAAGACATTGCGTTTAAAGAGAAGCCAAAATAGCTTGGCAGCTAACGTGTTAAAGAAATGAGGTTCGAAAGCAGCCTGCTTCAATTTTTTTTTTTTTTTTTTACTGTAAGATATTGGCATAGAAGTGAATACCAATCCAATAAATTCAATACCTAAGTATGAGAATTCTTCACAAATAAAGTTGTGAAAGACACTTTAGGAAATTCTTAACACTTCTTCCTTGTCAGGAACATTATAGTTCACTTGATGCCAATATTGCCATGTGACTCCAATATGTATTAAGTACACGCAGTTTTAGGTATTTCCGTCTTCAGAGATAATACAAAAAATTCAAACTAAAGCAAAATTAAGATGGCAGAGTGAGACGAGTACCCCTGAACAGACCGCGGAGATTGACCATACCTAAGAAGAAGAATAAGAAGAAGAAGAAGAGACAAAATAATGAACCAAAACTCCCATTCTTAAGTACAGTTCTTCCTTACCGAAACCTCAATAAAACATGTACATTGTTAAGCTATCTGCCCCATCTGGTGCTTTGGCTGAATGGTCAGCGCACTGGCCTTCGGTTTTGAGAGCCCCCGAGTACGTTTCCTGGCGTTTTAATCGTGTCTGTTAATTTCTGTAGTTCGGTGACTTGGTGTATGTGTTCTTCTTCATACACATCTTCAAATACACATAACACGACAAACCAACACAGGAATATGCAATAGCGAATACATCCCTCCACAGAAGGTTGGTAACAGGGAAGCCATCCAGCTATAAAACAAGGCCATGTCCATTCAAAGTGCCTACTCCAGGAAACTGGCAAAAGGCCACAATGACGAAGAGGACAGAGAAGTTGTTAAGTATTTCCCCCCAGGAGGCAGGGTGGATCCTCAAACGATTTCTGCTTTTAATTTTTAAGATATAGTGAAAAGCATGGCAATTCTCACCTTGAGGATTATGAAGGAGGAATTGTATATTTTAAAATTTTATTTTGAATTATTTTAATTGTTCAATGATTTTAACAAATATTTCCAATTAGAAAACACATTTTCCTCGACTGTAGCAAAGAAAATTATGCAGTTCCTGGGTTTACCACGCTGTAACATTAGATGTAACATTACAGCCACTGCTGTACACACTCCATAGAGCTGTCCGGTATTAACATAGTACAATATTTGGTAAATGTGACTATAATAAGGAAGCTAATAGGAATATGAATCATTTACTGGACTTCTGTTTGATGCAAGTGTAAGGAACTAGTATAACTTGGAAACAATTCTCTAAACCCATGGGTAGATAGTGAAATTATGGAGCTTGATTAGTACGTGTTATTATTATTACTTGTGTGGTGTGGCTATGAAGTTGTTTACATCTATTATTATTATTATTATTATTATTATTATTATTTAGGCAGTTATGTACGAACTTTATTTAGTGTAAGTCGTGGTCGTATCATTTATTATTTGTGTGTTGTATGATTTGTCTTGTGTAACAAAATATGTGAGGTTATGTCACGATATGTCTGTTGCATGGATATTAATACGACTTTATTTAATGTAAGAACATGTAATTAATAATATATCATTTATTATTACCTGTAAATATGAACTATAAATCCAATGTAATGTTACGCAACACAGGGTAGTAGTCCAGAACAACACAACTTTGTCACTAGAGTTTTATAGAATGTTCTATCCATTTGTACATAGGTTATTGGAGATTCGAGAAGATACGAGAAAAACATGTTATGTCATACTTTTCTAGAAGCCTGGCCAGGCATGGTATATAAAGAGACAGCCTTGGGTAGTAGAGTTCAGTTGTTAGTAAGTTTGTGAACTCATGTTGTGAGTTTGTTGTGTTGCGAGTTTGTTGCATTGGTAGCTTGTTGACATCCTAATGTGGCAGTCTTCTTCTCCTTCTAGTCAGTTTAAGATGGCAGTTCATTAGTGGGTGTGTATAGTAAGTATATAATTTGTAAATAAAACGGTGTTCACAATTGTAAGTATCTCCTGTGTGTGTCTTTGTGATTACGATATGTTCTAGTATGGGATTAGCAATTCCAAATTCATTATCAGATGGTATGGGCTTCAGATCAACACAGGGTAGTCGGAAACAATGTTAACCGGGTATAAGAGCGTTAAAGGGTTCGTCATGCTGATAAAAAATCCGAAAAGAGAAATCATTCGAAATTCCATGCCACTGTCATTTTATCAGCTGACGAAGTTAGCCAATCAGATCACTTCTTGGGCAAATTCAAATATGCCTTCCCAGGTGATGTTCAAATCAAATCAAATCAAATCAAATCAAATCAAATCAAATCAAATCAAATCAAATCAAATCAAATCAAATCAAATCAAAATCACTTTATTTGCAAATGAGGTGTCTACCTCGGTGGCAAATGGTACACTAAAATACGTTATCGTCAAGCACTAAATTTTAAATTAACAAGAGAAGAAAATTTTCCCAGAATACAATATTATACAATTGAGGAGTTTGATGCAATAACAGCGTAAGTAGATTTATGTCATTTTGAGAAACAGAAGCTTGAAGTTTATAAATGTTCCGAGTTAAAAGTAATATTAGAAATCAACCTGAATTTCATTTAAAGACATTTAAAACAGCCAGGAAATTATTTCTCAAAGAATTTTATTGATCTGTTAGCATATAAGAGAGACAGAGTTATTTAAAATTTCCTTTTTATACGCTGTTATTGCATGAAGAGCAGGAATATTATATTTTGCCATACACCAGTATTGATCAGGGAGATAGGAAAGCATGATCACCCACTATAGAGGAACAAAAGTGGCAGTTTATCACACCTCAGTTCTCAAAAATGTCTAAACTTACTCAAATTAAGAACAAATTCATTAAAATAATTGTCAACTAAGAAAGGAAAAAAAAAAAAAAAGTTGATTCGTTATATAATATTCACCTTTTTCGTTCTTTATTGCGCAAAGGGCCGAGAGAGATTTGTTACAGTGTTCTCCCCAACTATGGTATTAGGCTACGGTAATTCCCCACCTCCCCCAACAAATATTTGAAATGTTATAAAATTAGAAACATTGCTTTCTGAACAACTTTTATTCCTATTTTCATTTACAAAGTGATTCTCTAAACTTAAAAAATGAAAAGAAACAAAAAACAGATCACAAAGTACATAATTAGGATTTAGATATTGTATGTCTTACTTGCTTAAAATACTTAAATACCGCATCGTTGACCAAAATCAGGATGATTCATCTTTCACATGCTGCATTAGCAGACTCTAGGGAATCATTACACACAGACATGACTTTCACATACCACTCAAAATTTTCAGGTTTTAAGTATTTCATTAGTGAAAGAACATCAACCCTTTTGTCTGCACTAGCCACAAAACCTTCTCTTCCGCTCGCTGACATCTTCTCCAGTCAAAAAACTGGCGGCAACTGAACGTGCCGCACGTGAAGCATGCTTCATGCAATAACAGCGTAGCACATGGTACTGGTTTTATTGAGCTCCTGACCTCTATCGGCACCCTAGCGAACTAAGACCTGGACTAGGTTGTAGTGAAGGGACCGGGAAATCCAAAAACGGTATTCATGCAATAACAGCGTAAGTAGACTTACGCTGTTATTGCATCTAGCTCCTCAATTTATGCTAACAATTTTTTCTATTAAATACACAGCTCATCCTTAATAAATTTATATTGTTTACAAAATTCTACTTATATCTCCTGTACTTAAAAATATAGTCAACTCATATACAGTATGTGGAATTACTTCAAATAATACAACTGGTATAAGATTAAAATTTACATTGAATTTATTTACTTCTTTATTTTTTTCCCATTTTGGAACCTAAGTTTAAAGAAGGTCTATCGGTCACTAGCTTACTGTTACGTGTGTCTTATTGACCGGTTTCAAATTGTTAAAATTAGTCTCTATTAAAGCAATGTTGCTAAATCTGCACGTGGCCTAAGACCACCTTGAGAGCACCAATCGAAGAAAAACATTCACCAGGTGTAGGATGTGAACACGACCACCGATCTGAGAGGATCATGTCACAGCAAGTGGTGCCGGCTGAAATTCACAGTGCGTCTGTGTTCCATGCTGATATCTCAAAATGGGTCTCAAGACAGTCTTAAGCCACATGTAGATTCAGCAATATTGCCTCAGAAAGCCCATTTGAATTCACCCACGAAGCGATCTCATTGCCCAAATTCAGCAGTTGATAAAGCGACAATGGCGTAAAATATCAAATTAATTTTTTTCAAATTATTTATCAGTATGACCAGCCCTCTACCGCTCAAATACCCGGTTCACGTTGTTCCGACCACTTTGTACTAGACCATCTCATCAAAAAACGTTGAATTCAGGAAATCTGCTAAAAATGTGTAGGTATTTCAGGAATGTTTTTAATGATACAGACCACTATCCGATTTGTAGTGAAATAAGCATCACTAGGCCCAGGATAGTAGCCTCCGTGGCTCAGGCGGCAGCCTCTCACCACTGAGTTCCGTGGTTCAAATCCAGGTCACTCCATGAGAGATTTGTGCTGGACAAAGTGGAGGCGGGACAGGTTTATCTCTGGGAACTCCAATTTTCCCTGTCATAATTCATTCCAGCAACATTCTCCAATATCATTTCATTTCATCTGTTATTCATTAATCATTGCCCCAGAGGAGTGCGACAGCCTTCGGCAGCCGGCACAATTACTATCCTCACTGCTAGATGGGGGCTTCATTCATTCCATTAATGACCCTGTCGAATGACTGGAAACAGGCTGTGGATTTTCATTTTTTTTTTTCAGGCGTAGAATAAAGAATGTGAACTCTGTCTGGATAAGAATAAGGACAAAGAATTTCCAGGATGAGGAAATTAGAAGTACCTGGATATGATTAGAGAAAAGTTCCAAAGAATAGACAGTCAATGGATTCAGGATACAGAAAGACAATGGGTGGAAAACAGGGATGCTGTAGTAAGAACAGCAAGGGAATGCCTAGCAGTAACTGTGAGTAAAGATGTGAAAAACAAATACAGTAGGGCCTGGTTTCTCCAACTCTGTGCTAAATTTTACTTAACAAACATTAACTAACAACTGTTATTAATTTAACACTTCAGTTAAAAGTGCCCTGTTTCATGAACACATTTCCAAAGTTTGTTATGAAACAACTGTTGAAGACAAATTAACACATTTCTGTGAGATTTCTGAACGCGTTTGGCAGTGGGCGTCTTTTGTTTCTTTACATAAAGCGCTCCTAGCGGGATGTTGGAATAGTATTCTGTCACGTGGTCGACATCATTATAGGTTATGGTTAGGAGAGACTGCTAAGACGTAAACATGTATAGTAAGAGGCAACAAAAGCGTTATCATGATGAATGCGGGACATCATTATAGGTTATGGTTAGGAGAGACTGCTAAGACGTAAACACGTATAGTAAGAGGCAACAAAAGCGTTATCATGATGAATGCGGGACAAATGTTGTTATAAATTTTAATTTGAAAGTATGAGCGTGTGCTTGAAAAACGAAAGAATGGACTGCTATATCACAAAATTCAATATTATTCTTATATGAGTGCAATCTAAGGCTCCTACGCACCGGGTAAATGTGATAACTGATATGTTTTGAATGATTTTCGGCCATTCTTTTACTGCGGGGAAAATAACGTAATGCCTTGTTAATGCTGCAATGGCAGCAGGAATTCTTTGCAGAATTCTACACACTCTTATCTTGCACTCGTGAACACAGTCGCCTACAATTACATGAAGTGTCTCAAGCATAATATCTAACAAGGAGAGGCCAGACCCTGTGGTCAACCGATTTCAACGAGCTTCAATGTACTTCGGGAGGAACACTCAACAGTAACTCGTGTATAAGGGTTTAGGACAATACGCTTTCGTCTTTGAAAAAATTGAGGTCAAATGTCATAACACAGGATCCTCTTCGGACAAAGTGGAGGTAATAGAACACTAAAAGGCGAACAAATTTTACTTACACATGTCAGGTCTGCAACCTAATAATTTCTGAACAATTGATGAATCCCTGATTCCAATGCAACGCACACATACTTGGAATTACATCACAGTCAAACCGAGTGGTGGCCTAGTGGTCACGTACTAGTCTGCAAACCTCGCAGACGTTCATCGAGTCTCGTCGCACCTATAATTCTTGTTCAAAATACCGTGAATTAATATTTCAGGGAATGTGAAGATAAAAATGGGAACAAAATTATTATGCAAATTGCAGTACACTTAATTTTCTACCTGTAATTAATATAGGCCTAAACATTCTCACAGTTACTGCTGGATCTCTCTCTCTCTCTCTCTCTCTCTCTCTCTCTCTCTCCATATGTATATACTTTGAGGTAGGAAATAAAAATCACTGCAGTTTGCCTAATAATTTTTTTCTCATGTTTACCTTCACATTCCCTCAAATAATTTAATGTGTATAAAAAGATACAGCTATGGTGAGACTCGAACCCACATCGTTGCGGTTCGTAAAAAGTTACGGTGACCACTCTGCCATCACTCCATTTGACTGTGTTGCAACTCTTCAAGTATATACGCATTGCATTGGAATCACCTCCACTTGGTCTGAAGTGGATCCTGCCTCATGACAATTGTCCTCAACTTTTTCGAAAACAAAAGCATACTGACCTAAACCCTTATACATGAGTTACTGTTGAGTGTCCCCCAACAGGTACATTAATTACCTTGTTGAAATCGATTGGATGCAGGGTCTGACCTCTGCTTAAAAGAACTATAAGCTACTGCTGCACAGGAGACACTAATAAGTTTCAATCTGTTGGAAACTCTATTTTTAATTTGTTCTAGTAACTTGTTCATTGTGGCTTTGGTAATTAGATATCTTTGTAGAAATCCTTCTTCTAACAACTCTAAAAAGTCATTTTTTCTTAGTATGGTCGTCCTTGGCCTTCAGTTTATAAATAGTCTTCATACAGCAGTGAAGCTTTAAACTTACGTCTTCTACATGCCTTCATTTTGAAATTTTAGCAGCTGTTAAGAGGTTTGACACAGGGCTGCTGCATGTTAATTTAACACAAGTATTAACAATCTGTAAGAGTTAACACGTTCAGTGTGGATCATGTGCTGGGCATTTATAAGCATGTGCGGAGCACACGCCTAGCGTGTCATGGGACAGTTGCTAGGAAATGTGAATCACAGGTTTCCCGCATGGTGAGAAAGGCTCTGACTGTCATCCCGCACATCGTGTAAGTCCAGTCTACTAGCAGATTCATCCGTAGCCATATTTGCGCATGCGTATTCCGTTTCCCAAGTATTTCCTCGCCAGAGTTGTCGTCATACGTCATCAATCATTTATGGGATCTTTGAGCAGCAAGACCACTTCAATGCGAGGTAAGACACTGCATTTTCTGTTTATTATTACTTCAAGAGAATTACGAGTGATTCCGCTTTTGAAATAAAGAAAACATGTTTCTGTAATGAATGTGTAAATATTGTGGCTGATAGCAGTAGTTAACTCGTTACAAAAAAGCTGAAGTAAACGATCACTTAATTTTGCTACAATGTACTGAAATTAAGCAAGAATGTGATACAACTTAAAATACGGCGCAGAGTGGATGACCGATTTTGGAGGTTACTTTATTCAGTAAAACCTCGTTAGGCATTTCTGCAAGGGACAACGAAAGATTATGTGTTAAGCGAGAAAATGTATCTTTGAATACACAAATAAAAACTATCCAACACCAATATGTAAACACTTGATATGTTTTCTTTTCGACATGCGTGCGTTTTACTTCGTGTAGTATGCACCGGTACAGTGAAAGACAGAGACTATCTACCATTTCTAAAGATGCGATGAGAGTATTAAAAGGCGTGAAAAAGACGAGAGAACAAATATGAAAACATTTTCCAATGGGGCTTATTAAATAAAAAAACCTATGTAAAACACCTAACAACACATAAAAATGTTTGCAGTGTGGCCCCATAAAAGTATCAGCGCATTATTGTGGATGACATTTTCTGAAACAAATGTCAGCCGAAGCCTTATGTTTTGGATCAGTGGGTTCAACATTGTTTTCTGGTCACACTCTTCGACCATGAAATTGGACTGAACTGGGCCATGTGCGAGAGAAATGACTTCGACCGCCATCTTGAATGCATCAACACTTTGATCGAGTCAAGTCGAAACTCGAAGGTGCGAGTCTCAAAATTCGTGCCACGGCTGAAAGATGCGGACGCTGTCCACTTCCTGGATTTTGTCTTCATTAGTAAGTAATTTCAAGATTTTTCAGTATCTATAACGGGGCTACCATGAGACAAATATGCACCACGCTAGTTAACTTCATACAATTATGTTCCTAATCCTTATGTTGTGTATCACACGACAAATATTTGCTACCTTTTACTGTGTCACTCAACACAGAATAAATTTATAACTGCAGAATGGAATACGAAATACGAACACAAACAGGCTTACTGGGTTATTCAGCAATATCAATGAAAACCGGAAAGCAAAACTGAACTTTCCCGAGGCTAATGGCTTGCTTTGTGAAGCTATGATTTTCGCTCTAAATTTCCGGAATTCAAGGTCATGCCCCGTTTTCGCTTAAATTTACCGAGCTGGCTCCTGTGGTGAGGGCTCTAATCTATGTTGGAAATAATGATCATTTCACAAGGGATGACAAAGAACAATATCAGGGATGGGAAAAATGTGATCGGACTGAGCGGTAATAATGAAAATTTGTGGTGCGATAGGTGAGGTATATACCGGGCAAGTTGCCATGCAGTTAGGGGCCCGCAGTTCTGAGCTTGCATCCAGGAGATAGTGGGTTCGAGCCTCAATGTTCACAGCCCTGAAGATGGTTTTCCGAGGTTATTCATTTTTGTGGCTGTATCTGAATTAAGGCCATGGCTGCTTCCTTCCCACCCCTAGCCCTTTCCTATCCCATTGTCGTCATAAGACCTATCTGTGTTAAGCCAATTGGAAAAAAAAAAAGGTGAGGTATGTTTAAATAGATTTAATACGACGTGACTCGGGACTTCGATTTTATGACATGCTGAGTGAGAAAGCATCTTGATGAGGAACGCACTACGAGGTTTCACTGTACTTTCTTGCATATGGTTAAATTTTGGAAAGGCTATTCCCGAGTAATTTGTAGTGAAAAGGTTAACATTACTCTACTGATGTCTGAAATATGTTTTCATGATACATATGAGGTGAGGTTAGGTTAGGTTAGGTGACTGTTTGAATAAGAAAACTGAAATGTTAGCTACAGAAGCCACTGGAGTGATACTACTCAAATTTTTCAGAATGAAAGTGACAATACACGTTCACGTCTCGGAATTAAAAAAAAATAAGTTACGAGTACGCTGTAGTATGGAACTCTGCGAAAACGCAAGTTTTGAACAAACGGATTGCCGTTCCATACCTATTTTAATGTGTGTGGATTTTTTCCCTTTTACAAAAAATCAGATATAATGACAATCTACTATAGCGAGTAAATTTTTCGCCGTTATGAATTCTCGCTATAACGGACTTCTACCGTATCTTGATGGAATGATTAAATCAGGGCAGTCTGTAAACATAAAAAGGTGTATAAAAAAAAGCTCCAATCAAGAACAGATGAGGATAGGAAATTGATTGCAGATGAAAGAAACAGAGCAAAACAAATCACTATAGCGTACTATAAGAAATTGTGGCAATATATAGGAAATAACCTGGAAAGGCTTGTTCAACTGGCAGGGAAACCTTTCTCGACAGTATTAATGGGAAAATGAATAGTGATTTGGGTAAATCAGTTGAACTCATTGTAGATCACAGGTTAACACTGAACAGATAGCTGCCTTAGTCAGTGATGTAAAATACCCAGGTATTTATAAATCGGGGTAAATACCCAGGGTATATACTTGGGTAAATACCCAATTTGGGTAAATACCCAGGTATTTTAGATTTTTCATTAAAAATCCTGTGTCGTGGTAAGCTGAACCTTAAAAAAGGGTACCGGTATGCAAACTATTCTACATTAACTGTTTGAAATGTAACAACATTAGATCTATGAAATAAGAGTTTTGTTTGTACACAGCTCAGAATTTAAAAAGGATGGTATTTCTGTATTGGTCGTGTCCATAGTAGCAAGGAAATGCACTTTTTAATTTTCCATAATTTCTGTCTGTCTGTTTATCTGTATGTATGTATGTATGTATGTATGTATGTATGTATGTATGTATGTACTTTTCATCATGTTAATAACAGTTGCCATGAAAGATTTCACGGTGTTACATTTAAAAATATCTTCGCATAAAATACCTGTGTTTCAGTCCTTGTTTGACCAACACTTCATCAACACATCAAAAAGTGTTGTACAAAGCTCAAAAACTGAAAATACCCTCATATTGGGTATTTAAAAGACCACTGGGTATATACCCAATTTATATTTTCCTTCCCACTGGGTATTTACCCGGCCCACATTGCTAGCCTTAGTGAATCAGTGGCACAGTATGTAAGTCATGATCCCAAGTTCGCAGGTTCCAATCTGGCTCAGGTAGTCGAGTTTTGAAGGATGACCTAAAATCTTCGCACTCCATATCTCTGTTGTAGGTATGTTAAAGACCTCTGGTGGTGCACTCAGTGTTACCTGACAGAATTAAAGTATTCGTTCTAGAAAAATTCAGCTTTCCCTGCTAGAAAGCAGCACGAGCAGAATGTTAAAATTAGCAGGCACGCTGCCTAGATGGCACAACTTCCGAAGGTCTGCACCACTATAACTGAGGCCATACTATTACTGTAATTTATTACTGGACTGATCCAAGTAATGGTTTGAACATCTTCTCAACATTAAAGGAAATCTTTCTGTTGAAGTCATACACAACAAATTTCATGGGAAGGAGAACACTCGATGAAATTACGCTTGAAGAAGTGGAAAATAGGTCAGCGGATGCAGAGCGGGTCTCAGCCCCTAAGTGGCACGGCTGGTTCGTTGTCTGACAGCAATGCACTTCGACCGGCCAACTGAGCAGAGGAGGGTTGGCCATGGCTCTACCACTCTGCATTTGGGAGATGGATAGGGCTGGTCCCCACCGTCGGCTGTCCTGGGAATAGTCCTCCGTGGTTTACCATTCTCCTGCACTAAGGCGAATGCCAGGGTAGTTCCTAGTACAGGCCACAGCTACCAACGCTCTCAGCTTCTCTGATACAAATGTCTGCTACCGTCTAGGAGGCCCGCCTCCCCCTTCAGCGAGGAATGAAAACATTTAGTACTACTAGTAGTAGCAGCAGCAGCAGCAGCAGCAGTAGTAGTAGTAGTAAACCGCCTCTGTGGGTCAGGCGGCAGTCTCTCACCACTGGATACCGTGGTTCAAATCCCAGTCACTCAACGCGAGATTTGTGCTGGGCAAAGCGGAGGCAGGACAGGTTTTTCTTCAGGCACTCCGGTTTTCCCTGTCATATTTCATTCCAGCAACACTCTCCATTAATATTTCATTTCATTTTGTCAGTCATTTATCATTGCCCCAGAGGAGTGCGACAGGCTTCGGCAGCCTGCACATTTCCTCTCCTCGCCGCTAGATGGGGTCTTCATTCATTCCATTCCTGACCCAGTCGAATGACTGGAAATAGGCTGTGGATTTTCAGTAGTAGTAGTAGTAGTAGTAGTAGTAATGTTTAGAGCTTACATGCTCAACCTGTTCAGTTCCTTCATGTTAATATCATTTTCATTTTTATAAAACTTGGAACTATGTATTAGTCCACAAGGATTGCTGCCACTCTGTTTAACTTTAAGATGACGAAAATCTTGCATATATCCAGGCTAAGTTATGATTCGGGTTAAATAATATAACTCACGGTGCAGGTATGTAAATAATTACGATGCCAGGTGAACTCATGCACTTCTCTCAGATGCCAGCATAATTCCTATAGCGTATCCTGCAAATCGTGATCCAAAATACATCAGAATAACATCACAAGAATGGAAGCTTATGCCCCGTGATAATGAAGACAAAGGTGAACATTCAAAAAAGTTCCAGCACTTACTGGTAACACATTAAGAAATAACGATATCCCCCAACTACCAGTGTATGAGTACTAGTGTTGGTGTAGAACAGACTAGTGATACATATACTGAACAGTCTCAGTCTGCATCTATAAATGTCGTAAAATATCATATATGTAACAAGGATTTTAAACAAAGGGGTTTACACACCCATGTAAGATTGGTTCATAATGATTTTTTTTTGCTAGTTGCTTTACGTCGCACCGACACAGATAGGTCTTATGGCGACGATGGGACAGGGAAGGGCTAGGAAAGGGAAGGAAGCGGCCGTGGCCTTAATTAATGTACAGCCCCAGCATTTGCCTAGTGTGAAAATGGGAAACCACGGAAAACCATTTTCAGGGCTGCCGACAGTGGGGTTCGAACCTGCTATCTCCCGAATACTGGATCAAAATGATTCAAAAGCAAGCACCGCCTTAAATGAAGAGACTCAATCAGTATCTACAGATATACCTGCACATGAAGTTGAAGATATTGGTACACTCTGCGACACCCACAGTATTCAAACAAAATCTTTGAAGACTATTAAAGAAAATACTTGCTACATCTGTAGTAAACTTTTGTAGGAGTAAAGCAGCATATTAGTAGATCTTGTCCTCAAGAGTAGAAAGAAAAATTGGTATCACAATACTAATCCAAAGAAACTAAATCAGGAGAAGGAAGCAGAAATAGGAGGGAAAATCTACCCAGGAAGTCTTCCAGAGAAGAAAATAATGAATTTAACATAGGCTTAGAAAGATGGTCAGAAGAATTCAATAATATAACTAATGCAGAAATATTTTATATCAAAAGCGAGGGATTTGTTAAATTTCTTGCAAATGCAAATGCGAGTGATATGCTTCCTGGACCTAAACATCTGGCAGCAAGGTATTACAAAGCAAGAAAGACGAATACCTACAGATGGAAACGAAATGATTTTAAATCAAGTAATACATCACGAAAGAACACGAGAGAAAGAGAGATTAGAAGAGTTAAGTACGAATATGAAAAAGCACAGTCTCTTTTATAATCAGAAGCGGGAAGTTAGATGATATTGAAGGATAAGAAGCATGCCTGTACGACTGATCCTAACCTTCTTTACCACAGATTCAGTAAGAAATTCTCTATCCCTGACACCGCTGTTAGAGAAAATTATCCAGCACCACATTCAGATCCCTCTACTTACGAAGACATGACAGTGAGCTCTGAAGAAGTAATGAATGCTATGATGAAAATGGTGATAGATACAGCACTTGGTCCAGACAAGGTTCTTATGCGTGTTGTTAAATGTCCACGAGTAGCCAGTATAATCGTTAAAATACTAACTATAATGTTGACAGATGATGATGATGATGATGATTGTTGAAACAGGCTTAACAGCTAGGTCATCAAACTCTAAAGGTATGAGGTGAACGAAATGAAAATTAAAACTTCAAAATCTATCCACCGACTAGAATCTAAAACGAATGATGATGAAAAATGATTGTGAAACAAAAACATTCATTGGATCAATTCACAATGCCTTAATTACTGGGATGATGGTTATTATCTAAAAGGGTCCAAAATTCAGGTCACCAGCCCCTCATAATGGTACTAATCACTGGCAAAGCAGAACCAGGGTGTTCCTCCTACAGTGGTACTAATCACAGGTAACACAGACTCATGGTGTTTCTCTCACTAATATTGTGTTTGTCTAGTTTTCTAAAAACCTGTTTACATTTACCAACTTTAGTTAGTGTGTTTACATTCAGAGTACCCATCGTATGTTTATTCTCGGTATGCAATTTAGAGGTTTCGGGAAGCTCCAACTGTTCCCTGCTGCATGATGTTTCCCGCTCCCTAGAATCTGAATGCCCGAGGATGCAGATTGTTTTGACGGAGGATTGGTCACCTCTTGAAGTAATTTCTCCTGAGAACTGCATCTTGCAGAAGCTGAAAAATCCTATGGGAAGATGGCTGTTTTCTAGAAGACATGGAGCAAAGTTCTCTGTGAAACATAAAGAATCTCGCCTTGTTTTCTGACAGGGCAAAAGTCCAAAAGCTTCTTATCGTGTCTGAAACATTCTAATCAATAAAGCTGCTGTCCAAAAGAAAGGAAAAAATGTACCTCAATATATACTTGACCGTTGTCAATAAGGTAATGGAATAATATTATCTTATTTATCGTATGGCAAGTATACAACAGAAAAAGAAAATTTACAATATATACAAGGACAAGAATGTTGGTAGCATTCAGATTTACAAATCAATGTCCAGTTGCTGTAGCCATTCTGAGAAGGGAGGTGTAGCACTGATGACATCTTGGGCTGGTCCATCGTACTTCCTCAGAGGGTACTCCTCAATAATATGCTGCACTGACTAGAAAGGGGCTCCACAGTCACAGGCAGGGGATTCTCAAAATCCCTACTTATGTAGGGGTATGTTACATGATGATGATGATGCTTGTTGTTTTAAGGGGCCTAACATCGAAGGTCATCGGCCCCTAATGGTACGAAATGAAAGAACAAAAATGACAAAGGCATCCACTGACCAAAATAAAAATAAAAAAATGTCATGAAGAATGAATGGATGGACAGGAACCCAAGAAAACACAAAACAAACAAACAAAAACCAGTGGATCGGACTCAATACAGATCGAAAATAACATTATTACCGACCAAGGAACCACTTATAAGGCACAAAGATGCTTGGTGTCTAAAGGGGGTGCAAAATCCATGTCTAAGGCCCCACAGAATGGTACATGTCGCGAGTAAAATAGAACCATGGTATGTGTCATGTTGGGGTATTAATCGGAAGTAGCGAAGACTCACGGTGTTCCACAAAAGATGGTACTACTCACAAGTATTGCAATACGTACAAGTAACGCAGACCTATGGTGTGTCTCACACAATGGCCCAACTCAGAGTCAACGCAAACCGAGAAGGTTCCCCACCTAGGTGTACTAAACACGGGTGCCGGTATTCCCGTGGTGTTCCTCACATAGTGGGTACTATTCACAGGCGACGCAGACCCACGGTGCTGCTCATATAGTGGTACAACTCACAGGCTACGCCCAGACCCGCGGTGTTGCACACATGGGTACGACGCACGGGTACTGGAATCCACCAGGCCAGGCTTTAACTGTTACTAATCACAAACCTATTTCGTACCGAATTCAGTGGTACTACTCGCAAGTACAGGCAACCTATGGTGTTCCCCGCGTGATGGTACGATTCAAAATTAGTTTCATGGTTCTAATTCAGTCAGCCCTTGGTCGCCCCTTTTAGTCGCCTCGTACGACAGGCAGGGGATACCGCGGGTGTATTCTACATGTGCGTCCCCCACCCGCAGGGGGTAGTGTGTTTGGTCCGCGAGAGGTATTTTATTTCCCTCAAGTCCGCCGGCAAGCCGGTTAGGACCCCCTATCCGCCACCTGGGACGCGCCACGTGGGAGTATCACCTCTTCCCCTGCTACGCCTGCGTAGCAGGTTCGTGGGGTATGTTACATCTAGCATGGTCTGTTCATAAATGGTTGAGTTTAGACCAATGGTGTCTCTTCAGGTGAAATCCTGGGAGTCCAGTTGTGGGGTCATGGATGCATCGGTGTTTCACACGTGCAGAGCTCCAGCTTTCACGCCATATTTCCTGGATATTGAAGCCAGTTATGTCATGCCATATTGGGCTCCTTGATTTACTGTAAGACGAGAAGGGGGTAGGTCAGTAAAGATCTCGTGGATTGGGAGATTCTCTGGATGATCAGGATGGTGCAATTTTTTCCACTCGAGTATAGTTGCTTCCTGTTGTCTCAGTTCTGGAGGGGGTATGTTATTGATAGCATGGAGCCACAGAATAGAGGTGGATTTTAGTTTGCCTGTTATGGTTCTCATACATTCGTTAAATGGACATCTATCTTCCTAGTATGAGCGCTACGTTGCCACACCGGGGCACAATATTCAGCCACTGGATGAACCATAGTGAGGGCAATAGTGCGTAGTGAAGATGCATTGGTTCTCCATGTCGTACCAGCTAGTTCCTTCATGATGTTGTTTCGTGACCTAAGTTTGTGACTTGTATTTTCCAGGTGTTTTTTGTATGTTAAAGAACAGTCTAAGGTGATGCCAAGGTACTTGGGGTTGAAATTATGTTCAATTCTTTGTTGGCAGAATACAGCAATGAGCTTTTGATGAGCTATTTGGTTACACAGATGGATTGAGCATACTTCTGTCTTAGCTGGACTTGGGCAAAGTCTCCACTTTGTGTAATATGCATTCAAGGTTTCTAAGTCATTGGAGAGAATGCTTTCGCCCTCTTCTAATGTGACAGTTTGAACAGCGATGGCTAAGTCATCACCATAGCAGAATTTCTTGCTGATGGTGTCAGGCACGTCACTGGTGTACAAGTGGAAAAGTAGTGGGGCTAATACAGATCCTTGAGGTAGACCATTTTTTACTGTAAAAGATTTGCTTGTCTTTTGCCCTATGGTGACCTTGAAGTACCGATTTGTCAGCATGTTCTTCAGAAGGGCTGTAAGTTTTCGGCTGCGTGTATGCTTTGCAATTTTGAATAGTAGTCCATCCAGGCAAACTATCATATGCCGCTGTCAGGTCAACAAAAGCAACAGATGTCTTTAGCTTCTTCTGGAATCCTGCCTCAAAATGTGATGTTAATGCTAATAGTTGTTCGCAACAGTTTTGTTTGATTCTGAAACCCGCCTGGTATGTTGGTGTTATGTTATTTATTATTTCCTGGATTCGGCTAAGGATGAGGTCTTCCAACAATTTGTAGCAAACACTCAATAGTGCAATAAGACAGTAGCTTGAGGGATCATCTGCTGGTTTTCCTAGTTTGAGGATTGCCATGGTGTGAGCTACCTTGGACTCCGGGGGAATGATTCCACTCTCTTAATACGTCACTGAAGAAGTTCTTGAGCCGTATTTTCCCATGCTTCCCAAGATATCTTATGAATTCAGGGAAAATACCATCTGAACCTGTGGTCTTCCTCATTTTTAGCATGTTGATGGCTTTCTCAATTTCTTCTTGCTGAATGAGTTAGCAAGAGTAGAGTAATTTTGGAGGTGGTTGTCGAATTTTTTCATCTCTCTCTTAATGTGTTTCTTCGTAGTGGGGTCTACTGGAATTTTGTCAGCTCTTTATTTGATATATAGTGCCATTTCACTTGATGTTAATCCTGCTCCTCATTGCGTATGTTTGAAGCAACACCAACTTTCCTAAGAAGGGTCCATGCTTTTCTGCTGAAGTGAGTAAAGCTCAGCTGAGAAGTTATCTCTCTCCATTTCTCTCTTCAGATATTCTAACATACTTTTTCCCATTTCAGGATCACCAGTTTTCTGATAACTTTCATACATATTTTTGGGTTATCCCAGCATGGAATATACTGCTTCCTGAATCCCTCGGGGATATTTCGTTTAGATGCACTGATGACAACGCTTATAAACCTCTTGTAGTTTTCTGCCTTCAGGGGAATCCATCTCAGATTACTATCTTTCTGATCTGTACTGGAATGCTTTTTCTGCTTTAGCATCAAAACTGAGATACAGGTCTTGGCTTTCACACCACATAGCCAGTTTTTCTCCATTTTCATCATTGTTTGGGTAGCCCCAGGATGTGTGATGGCTGTTAAAGTCTCCTACGTATATACAAGGAGTGGGCAGTGGAGGCAGTTGGAGTGAGGTGGTTTGTAAACTGGAATAATAAATATACTTAATGACAGTCCCTCAACAAGATGCACATATAAAAGTTTTGTTATAATAATAATAATAATTATTATTTTTTTCGTTTCCCGTTGTCCAGTTCCTGCCAGGTAGGGGCGTTGATGGCACTTCTTCATCCTTGCCTCTAATTCCACCACTCTTCAGTAATTGTATTCCAGTCCATTCTTCTTTTTCTTATACTGTTCTTGACAGATGTCACTCATCTTGATCCGTGCATCCCTCTTGCCCTCTTTCCTTCTACCTTAGCCTCCAACACTTATTTCGGTATCCTCCCCTCCTCCATCCTCATAACATATCCAAACCATCTCAATTTATTCTCTATTCTACTACTCACTTTTTCTACCCCTATCTCTTTTCTTCCCTTGTATTTTACAAGTTACTTTATGTCACACCGGCACGGATAGGTCGTTTGGCGACGATGGGACAAGAAAGGGCTGGCAGTGGGAAGGAAGCGGCTATAGCCTTAATTAAGGTACATTTGCCTGGTTTGAAAATGGGCAACCACGGAAAACTATCTTCAGTGCTGCTGACGGGGGTTCGAACACACTATCTCTCGAATCCTGGACACTGGCCGCACTTAAGCGACTGCAGCTATTGTATCTCTTTTCTGACCTCAAGATTTCTTACTCTGTCTCTCCTTGTCTTCCCTACCATACTCCTCAGGAACTTCACCTCAATGGTCTGAATTTTACTCTCATTTCTTGCTGTCAAAGTCTAAGTTTCTGATGCATATGTTAATATAGGGGTATAGTACAACTTGTACATTATATCTTTACATTTCATACGAACTTCTCTGTTCCACACTAGGTTATCTATATACGTATATACTGTAGAGCCATTATTATACTATAACGAATAAATTAAGCCCTATCCTAAATACATTTTTGGAACTAAATACAAATTAAGATAAAATAAGTGTAAAAGGTTACCAGCAATGCACAGAGCTGTGTGCGCCCTTTCTGAGCAGCTTCATGTAGAGGTGTAAAACCCCATTTATCAGTAGCGTTCACCACAGTGTTGAACTTGATAAGTAACGCTGCAATATCCAAATGACCATAGGAAGACGCGTTATGAAGTGGAATCAGGCCACCTTTATCTTGAGCATTAACATCTGCTCCATGGTCAAGAAGGAACTCTGCAACCTCCAGATTATTGTAGCCCGCTAAAACACAAAAATCAAAACATAATTAACATAATGATAGAAGGAGCTAAACAATTAATCAGATATGTATTTGTTGTCAAATATCAAATGCAGTACACAACAATAAAAGAGTAATAATTTTAACCCTTTGTTTATGGATGGGACGTTGAAGTTCCACCTTCTAAAAATTGTTGCAGGAACTGCACGTTATCTGGAAACTGGACGGGACTTCTCAGATGTCTTTAGGAAAAGTTCTGGAATGCAATAAGAGATGGCAGCATTGATTACACACAATATGCAGCAGCTATCTGCCTGAAATGTGTGGTACTACACAATAGTGGCGGAGCCATTTTGGTGAATGCTGCAGTGCGAACAACACACGTTTTTGAATAGCATTTCTACTGCTCAAATTGTAAGCTAATATTTTTATCCCCACTAAATGTATATCTAAAATTATCATACCATCCAACTTTCGAAAAGGGCTATCAATAAAACTCACGCACAACAAAAAATCTAACAATTTTCGACATAGCCTGGTTTATTGGACATTATAAATTTTCCAGCTAATTCATTCTTGGTTGCCAGTGTTTTGCCCAAATGTGCCAAGTTGGGCTCATCAGCTAGTAAATAGCACACTCACCAAGACGCATGGCTAGTGCGTACCGTGGAGGCCCTGGCTTGACGAAAATAATAATACTTTTGGGCTACAAAATACAATAATTCATGCTTTAAACAAGATACTTCAATTAAATCATATCTACTTACATCATAGGCCAATGATTTGCAGCTGAATATAACACTCCAAAAAAATCCAAGTTAAACAGCAGCAGGCATGGTGAATATTAGTTTGGAAAATACAAGACAGGACTTCCTTGATAAATTAAGCAGATATGCGATAACTGAAAAAGGCACACACATACACACTGCAAATCACATGCTAGTTCGGCCCTGAATTATTAATCGTGACCTTTTTAGCTTCCCGCAAAAATTCTAGAGAAAATATTTTGACATAACAGGGACCACAACAATTGGTCTTCAAAATAAAAATAGACTACAGAGATTCATTGGACATGGATGATCTGAACTCCGTTCTATTTTTTTTCACAAGGCTGAAAACACGTTCACATTCCGCATCGATATGGGAAATGGTGAAAATAGAGAGCATTACTCTAGAAATTTGGTTATACTTAAGGAGACCATTGGCTCCACGAATTCTTGATATTTGTGCCCAACTGGAATCACTTGCAGCATCTTGATTTGCAGTCGAAGTGTCATCTACCTGAAGAGCTGTGAACTGCCTCTGAAGCTTATTCATCAGCTCATCTGTATTTTCATTCTCTTCCTTGCTTAACATGAAAGGAAACTTTTCCAAGGAAAAACGAATAGAAGAAAACGGTGCATCTTCAATTTTGTCTAACCTAGCAATTTGAGCATGCTTTAACACATCATCCATGAGTGGGAACTTGCTGATCATGTAGTCACAGGCAGTACAAAAGTAGTTTCTCACTGATGAAAAGAAAGGGGATTTATCTCTATCCTGGAGATCATTCACTATGTTCAAAGTATGAATGCCAATAACTAACTTACCATCATTTAAATCGTTTCTTTACTATGTGCAATATTAATATCACACCCACATACCGTGCAAAAGGCAAATTTTTCTCCCTTTCTTGATGCTAGTATGTACGGAAAATTAAGAAAATATGATTCTTTAAATGTCTGGAAGTACTGTTTATTGGATTTATTCTGATAATCTACAACAGGAATACTGACACCATGGTGTCGTGTTCATTTACCTTCTCTCCTAATGTTTTAGTTGTGGGCTAATCGCCATTGAAATTCGTGTCCTATAATCCTAATTTCTTCAAACCATCTTTCCTTACCTTTCCTTGCTATTTCATGTTTTATTTAACTCATATATTCCCCGAGCTTAGCGCCCGATATCTTGGTTTATCCTTCTGGAATGAGAAGTTCCTTGTATGTGCTGCTCTCTCTACGGAGAGTTCGCACTGCGATGCTCCGCCCCCTAACCAATAAGAGCTCTCGATGTTGTGAGTTCTTTCTTCCTCATCTAGCGGGCGAGGCCCGCCATTGAGGTTTTGTTGCTTGAAGGAGATAGATCACCAGCGTGCTGTGGGTCTCATGCGGAACCAGATTCCAACCAGCATGATGGATAACGGATAATTCATCTGTGTGAGAGGGCTCCCTCTCGCCCTCAGAAATGTTTTTTTTTTTTCAACTTCTACCTCCTGGAAACATCCCCAGACATATGGCGTCATCTCAAGCTTATTGGAATTCCTTCAGGATCTTTTGTGAACACAGTCTTCTTTCGGCATCCATCAATTTTGAAAACCTATTTTTGAACGTGTGGCATTTTTGGACTCCTAAAAATATTCCGTCTTCCTATCTCGGCTTTCGATTTCTATGATTGTAACTTAAAACATATTCGGGTTTCCTTGTAAAACTAGGTTATATTAGTATCTGAACCAGATAAACGTGTTCTGAATGCATATTTATGCTTATGTTACGTCGAAAGGATAAAGTATTATGTTATTAAAGTAGGTAATGAAATCACCCCACTATGTAAAGTTTTGTGCCATGTGAGTTCTCCCCAAGAGGATGGAAATTTTATTTAATTTTCTCTGTCTTAATTTCTTTCCTGGTTCTTTCTTGGATTTTTACTTGTAAATTTGTGTTTTGCCCCTTTGAAGTTATGGCCATTGTTACTGTTGTACGGTTTGGTCATGGCTTTGTTCATGGCGTGTGTTCGTTGCTATGACGATGTGTGATTGTTGTTGTTTTTGAATATGATGATTATGAGTCCTTCTCGGAGACTATCGACCTGGTGGTGGCAATTCTATTAAATTGATTTTCTCCTTGCTCTTGTGGATCTCTGAGCACATTATTGAGCGATTAATTTTTTCTTCTGAATTCTTCTCCATCCTGTGTGGGATACTTCCTTAGTTTTAGTGTTCCTTGGTTCGAGTGGCAGTTGTTTGTGTTTAACGTGGACTGTCAGTATTGGGAGAACTCCATGGTTAATGCAGTAAAATTTTAAAAGGATAAGTAATAACCAAACAGGAATAATCTTGATTTACCCAGGTTCACTGGCATGTTGAGGTTCCTGGAATAATTAGCTTGCGTAATGACTAATTTATTACCATTTTCTTATTGCGTTGGTCGACCACGAATTGTAATATCTTTCAAATTTGTCTTTTAACTTAAATTAGCTATTAATTTTTTTTTGCTGAGTGGACGTTTTCCTTGTTATGGTATTTAAATTAATTTGAATCTTCCTGAAATAAAGTTGTTATATTTTTCTTTAAAGGTAAGACATGTTGTTCTTCATTTAATTTTGGCATTCGATACCAGGTACAGTTGTTTTTAATCCACGGTTTTAATTGAGACACCTCTCCACCAGTTCAGGTAAGTTCTTTCTTGTGTATTTTGGGTGGTGTTTTTAGGTGTCTGTTCTCGCTTTCTGTTTCTTTTGATGAACTAGCTTATTTGCTGTAACAGCTAGTTTGTTTTCTTTTTATACTGGCGTTAACGTGTAGTTGTGTTTAACTACGTAACAGGTCAAATATAGCGTATGAAAATGTCCGAGAACAACTGTCTCAATATCTATTCTGAAACATCAAAAGGAACCTGGATCACTGAACATCACATAAAATTATAACAAACACTCCAGGCAGTCAAAAACACTTCATTAAAACCTGTCAAAGCACACAAAGTCTTAAATCATTAAATGAACACGATGCCAATCACGTGAACAAAGAATATGTACATGGCAAAAATTATACACATATGTGGAACAAATGTAATTCTTCTTCTTTATAATTTAATGGATTTCGCTAATAGCGGTATACCCAGTCAATGGAATGAACATAATTAGTCCAATGAATACAGGAAACTGTGAAGCACGAAGTAATAACTCAAAAACTCGAACACTTCATTAAAATATGTTATAACCTTAAAAGGCTCACGTGGTCAAAGAACATGGGTTAAATCACAACAAGCGAACGGAGCGGAACAAAGAATTTGCGGTGCAGAGCCTATCGACACCGAAGATTCACATGGAAGAACTGTTATCCCGGCTTTAAATTCAATTCCAATAACGACACAAATATCACACGGTTAAAAATACCAATCATATCAAAGAATGAGTTACTGACTATCGTGGAGTTGTCTTCGACCCACGCAAATAATCGATTGTACGGAAGTGGAGTAATTATTGAATGTTAACGTTTCAAATTTTTGACGCAAAGTCGTAAAATGACACCGTCCACCCAAAAAAATGCTGCAATTTCCATAAATGTTACGGATAAACCGTAAAAGCTGGCAGGTATGAATTATGAATTCTTCTCTATGAACTTATTATTTATGTAGCATTTTGCAATTATGGTGTTATAAAATACTGGGAACTTCAAAGTCCCATCAGGTTCCACAGACATCAATTAGCCTTTTGCACTCCTATGTCGAGTGCGGTTCGACATTAAAATATTGGACTTGCGCTCTGATGTCGAGCTCCACTCGACATGACAATTTCTCATACTTTCAGCGCTCGTATGACGACTGTGCCATGTTCTGGTATTGTAGAGCTATCTAACGGTCTCTGAGAGAACACGTTTTCCTATTTACAAAAGTTCGCAGGAATTGTGGTAACTTTTTTAAGCTCTGTTATTCTCGAATGTTTTAGCAAGCAAACAGATGTTGTTTGAATGTAAACATGGCTTCTGCTTCGTCTTCACTCACGGAACTGGATATTATAGAACAGTTAGTGGACAGTGATAGTGACGATGATGAACCAACAACTGACTTGGATGATTTATTAGTGAATAATGTAAGTGAAAGTGAACAAAGTGATAGTGATAATGAAATCGGAGGTGGTGATGCTCCTCTATAACCATGGTGCGAGTGGAAAGCTGGCGATCCTGATTTACCTGCATTCTCATTCAATGAAACAATTTGTGGATACAAAGCATCAGGTACGAACAATCCCTCAACACCTTACAGATTTTTCAACTTGTTTTTAGTGACAAGTTATTCAAGCAAATTGCCAACGAGACCAACAGATATGCTGAAGTCAAAATTCAGAAAGTGTGAAAACCTGGTTTCTACCCAGAAAACTGTTTTGAAAAGTACCACACAGTGAAAACATACAAGGATTAGTGTATTTTGTGTGCCTAATTTTAAATATATTCATGTAACATACTTATATTTTGTATTAGATTCTTTCGCGTTGTTCACATCCTACAGCCGTTCATAGTGCAGAAATTAATTAGGAGTGGAGCAGGAAGCATACGCTAAGGGTAATGGAGTTCAAATGGTTAGTGGTTGATGTTATGTTTGAAATTTGCTAACTACATTTGTATTCCCGGGTTGTCGGACATCCCATTCATGGTAAATAGCATCAGTGGTAAGTGCAAATTACCTTTAGCTTTATTTCAGCAGTTGAATGTTTAGATATAGATTACCATTCTTATGAAGTCTGCAGTAAAAATTCCTTCTTACATTTCAGCATTATGGCCCTCTACAGGAAAGGCCTCAAAGTAAGTGACACAGTATATGAGCTGTGAGACCTGTGGAATTTGCCTCTTTTGAAGAAAGATTACTGTATGGTGTAAAATATTATTGTAGAATATTTTATTTGCATTCCTTTTATCTAAACCTTGAAATGTAACTACTAAATTGTAAATTATTATTATGGTTAAGTGATATTTTGTAACTTGCAGGAAATTTTGTGACACGGACTTTAGGAACAGGGTGTGTTGGCCCCTGTCGATTCTATAAGCATGTCTTTACTATACTGGAAGATGAAAAGTTCACGATTAGTGTCTGCCAAATGTTCTGGAAAATTGTGAAAACATCGCGACTTGATAACGAGTTTTGATTGGTGGATCTGGGCGGCGATAGGGAAGCTCCTGTGCTCCGATTGGTCACTCGGTAATCACACCGGAGCCAGCCTTGCCTTTTTAACAGAGTGTGGCGAGATTTCGTGGTCTTTCGTTCTCTCATCAGTCTAGTGATCAGACGCACGTCGGCGAATACTCGCTCCCGGGATGGCATACCTTGGGGTAAGCATTGTTGGTTTCAAGTCCACCTTAATTTACATTTAATGTTGGCTTGTATTTTCACATAGAAGTTTGTTCTACTTGCCCAGACTGGCTACTCAATTTCTCAAATGCCTTAGAAAGCAGGTTAACTTTCATTTAATATTGTATTTGTATCCTGTGTTTCCTCTTACCCTCAAAATTGTACTGTAGAAGTTGCATTATGTTAAGATATCCGTGGTTAACCTCTTGTCCTAAAAGCAAAGCTCTTGGCAAACTACATCTAATTTGTATTTTGGAAATAGTGTAAGTGGATTGTTGGGATAGGTGGATTTTGTTCCGAATTTCTTTGTAATGTTTATTTTGGAAAATAATATCTTGAATCAAGGGATCACCGTTGATTTTTCTGGAAACCTGCAACCTTTGTATCCCAGTGGCCCTGTATCATTCTACGTTGTGATTTTATCTGATGTAAATATGGTGCACATTTGTGGGTTACTGTAGTCACGTCCTAGTTCGTGAACCATGGGCAACGGCTGAGTGGCCTAGTAAGTGGTCCTGAGTCGGGATACCAGTTGCTATGGAATGGGAGTGGGCATCTCGGACATATTCTGAGTCGTGGCCCTCCTTGTGCTCAGGCGGCTAGGACTATACAATTCACCGGTGGTCCATAACCCGTTAGAGGAGAGATCCTCACTTGGACTATGTGCAAGTAGGGCAGCATCCTGCTTCATGAATTTACCGAGCTCAGAACACTTTAAGCAAGCCTCGGACCTATGGGAGTAATGGAGTCCCACTCCCATTTGACAGGCGAGGGACTCCTTGGAAACAACTTGGCGAACGAAATGGAATTCGATGGGGAGCTATCAATATTAATGGGGCTTATGGAAGAAAGAAGGTAGAACTGGCTGAGTCAGCAAAGAGGATGCATCTGGATGTGCTAGGAGTAAGTGATATTCGGGTAAGGGGAGATAATGAGGAAGAGATAGGAGATTATAAAGTGTACTTGACGGGTGTTAGAAAGGGAAGGGCAGAGTCTGGGGTAGGGCTCTTTATCAGGAATACCATTGCACGCAACATAGTTTCTGTTAGGCACGTAAATGAGCGAATGATGTGGGTAGATTTGTCAGTGGGAGGAATTAGAACAAGAATTGTGTCCGTGTATTCACCATGTGAGGGTGCAGATGAGGATGAAGTTGACAAGTTTTACGAAGCATTGAGTGACATCGTGGTCAGGGTCAACAGCAAGGATAGAATAGTGCTAATGGGCGATTTCAATGCGAGAGTTGGGAATAGAACTGAAGGATACGAAAGGGTGATTGGTAAATGTGGGGAAGATATGGAAGCTAATGGCAATGGGAAGCGTTTGCTGGACTTCTGTGCTAGTATGGGTTTAGCTGTTACGAATACATTCTTCACGCATAAGGCTATTCACCGCTACACATGGGAGGCTAGGGGTACCAGATCCATAATAGACTATATCTTAACAGACTTTGAATTCAGGAAATCTGTTAGGAATGTACGAGTTTTTCGCGGATTTTTCGATGATACAGACCACTATCTGATCTGTAGTGAACTAAGTATCTCTAGGCCTAGGGTAGAGAAAGTGAAATCTGTCTGCAAACGAATAAGGGTAGAAAATCTCCAGGACGAGGAAATTAGACAGAAGTACATGGATATGATTAGTGAGAAGTTTCGAACAGTAGACAGTAAGCAGGTTCAGGATATAGAATGTGAATGGGTGGCATACAGGGATGCTGTAGTAGAAGCAGCAAGGGAATGCCTAGGAACAACTGTGTGTAAAGATGGGAAACAGCGAACATCTTGGTGGAATGATGAAGTGAGAGCAGCCTGTAAACGTAAAAAGAAGGCTTATCAGAAATGACTCCAAACAAGGGCCGAGGCAGATAGGGATTGGTACGTAGATGAAACAGAGCGAAACAAACAGTTGTTGAATCCAAAAAGAAGTCATGGGAAGATTTTGGTAATAACCTGGAAAGCCTAGGTCAAGCAGCAGGGAAACCTTTCTGGACAGTAATAAAGAGTCTTAGGAAGGGAGGGAAAAAGGAAATGAACAGCGTTTTGAGTAATTCAGGTGAACTCATAATAGCTCCCAGGGAATCACTGGAGAGTGGAGGGAATATTTCGAACATCTTCTCAATGTAAAAGGAAATCATCATGGTGGTTTGCAAACAGCCAAGCTCATGGGGAGGAGGAAAATGATGTTGGTGAAATTATGCTTGAGGAAGTGGAAAGGATAGTAAATAAACTCCATTGTCATAAGGCAGCAGGAATAGATGAAATTAGACCTGAAATGGTGAAGTATAGTGGGAAGGCAGGGATGAAATGGCTTCATAGAGTAGTAAAATTAGCGTGGAGTGTTGGTAAGGTACCTTCAGATTGGACAAAAGCAGTAATTGCACCTATCTATAAGCAAGGGAACAGGAAGGATTGCAACAACTATCGAGGTATCTCACTGATTAGTATACCAGGCAAAGTATTCACTGGCATCTTGGAAGGGAGGGTGCGATCAGTCGTTGAGAGGAAGTTGGATGAAAACCAGTGTGGTTTCAGACCACAGAGAGGCTGTCAGGATCAGATTTTCAGTATGTGCCAGGTAATTGAAAAATGCTACAAGAGGAATAGGCAGTTGTGTTTATGTTTCCTCGATCTAGAGAGAGCATAAGACAGGGTACCGAGGGAAAAGATGTTCGCCATATTGGGGGACTATGGAATTAAAGGTAGATTATTAAAATCAATCAAAGGTATTTATGTTGACAATTTGGCTTCAGTAAGAATTGATGGTAGAATGAGTTCTTGGTTCAGGGTACTTACAGGAGTTAGACAAGGCTGTAATCTTTCACCTTTGCTGTTCGTAGTTTACATGGATCATCTGCTGAAAGGTATAAAATGGCAGGGAGGGATTCAGTTAGGTGGAAATGTAGTAAGCAGTTTGGCCTATGCTGACGACTTGGTCTTAATGGCAGACTGTGCAGAAAGCCTGCAGTCTAATATCTTGGAACTTGAAAATAGGTGCAATAAGTATGGTATGAAAATTAGCCTCTCGAAGACTAAATTGATGTCAGTAGGTAAGAAATTCAACAGAATTGAATGTCAGATTGGTGATACAAAGCTAGAACAGGTCAATAATTTCAAGTATTTAGGTTGTGTGTTCTCCCAGGATGGTAATATAGTAAGTGAGATTGAATCAAGGTGTAGTAAAGTTAATGCAGTGAGCTCGCAGTTGCGATCAGCTGTATTCTGTAAGAAGGAAGTCAGCTCCCAGACGAAACTATCTTTACATCGGTCTGTTTTCAGACCAACTTTGCTTTACGGGAGCGAAAGCTGGGTGGACTCAGGATATCTTATTCATAAGTTAGAAGTCACAGACATGAAAGTAGCAAGAATGATTGTTGGTACAAACAGGTGGGAACAATGGTAGGAGGGTACCCGGAATGAGGAGATGAAGGCTAATTTAGGAATGAACTCGATGGATGAAGCTGTACGCATAAACCGGCTTCGGTGGTGCGGTCATGTGAGGCGAATGGAGGAGGATAGGTTACCTAGGAGAATAATGGACTCTGTTATGGAGGGTAAGAGAAGTAGAGGGAGACCAAGAAGACGATGGTTAGACTCGGTTTCTAATGATTTAAAGATAAGAGGTATAGAACTAAATGAGGCCACAACACTAGTTGCAAATCGAGGATTGTGGCGACGTTTAGTAAATTCTCAGACGCTTGCAGACTGAACGCTGAGAGGCATAACAGTCTATAAAGATAATGTATGTATGTATGTATGTATGTATGTATGTATGTAAATAAATATCACACGAGAATACGTTCACTTCCTTGTATAAATTACTTTATTTACACTGTACGTCACAACACACAATTTTACACAGCAGCAAATGACACTATATACAACACTCAACAGCGGAGTACCCCGAAGTCGATTCTGACAAGTACAGATATCAACAACACTGACGTGTGCACTATAACATACTCTCTTTTGAATTCACCGCCCAACTCACTTGAGTCCAGTACTCAGACTCCACCTCGGAGCCCAACAGTCACTCCCAGTCCATCACTTGCCTGAGTCCCAAGAACTAAGAACTGCAAACTTGGATCTAAGAACTGCCTTCACTGACTGACAGCTCGATATTTATACTACTCGACCAACCATCTAGAATGATCGACTTCTGGAAGAGTTCTTACAACACTCTAATGAAACACACTCGAAACATCGATCGACCAGCTAGTCGAATGGGTACTCGAATGTTCTTTCGATATTTAAAAATGTACATGGAAATATCTACAACATTCGTAATGTGTCTACATGTATCTGGATAATAAAACCTTACAGTACGTTTCCAGAACCCTTCATACACACCAAATTACAGTACAGTAAGTCTAACATTCTAACATTATGGAATTTTTTACCGCTTTCGACCATATAGGTTTTGAGGTTAAACAATACACAATACGTATTTGAGGTTATACAATTTTATACTACATATTTACAGGGAAATCATATTAATCATATTTAACATTTAATAAAAGATAATTTAGCCTTCTATAAACTATAATTAAAATATATTAAACATAATAATTGAAGGTTTTACACCAATTACGATGTCGTACCTACGACACCTGGTAGGTTTCCCAGACCCGCTCCACATTCCTTTATGATAGTCGTCATGTTGCCCAACCTGATATTTGTTTGTATTGGCAAACTTCATTTGATGTTTCATTGTGTGCTTAGGTTCTAAAGTGCCGTGTAATTTGATTTTTTCCCCTTCTCTGAACTGTGTATCGTGTAACCACTGGAAACTGGTTACATATTGGTAGCAGAGCGTAGTTCCGATCCACAGACCTCGGGATTATGGGCCCGGCACGCTTCCACAACCAATATGTGACGCCGAAAGGCCGTTAATTTTTCTTCATACGCCCCAGGGAGACATTGTAAAATAGACATACATCTCCGAATGCACAATCTCTTTCTCTGATAAAAGTTTCGTATCCATTCGCGGCTTGCAGTCAAATCCTGTGTTTTGAGTTCTTTTGAGATTTCTAATGCTTTCAACTGACACATTTCACAAACACCATATCCTAACTCATGTTTTTCTATCACAAATTTGTGGAGTCGTTCTTCAATTTCTGGAAACACTGCACTCCACCCGTGGAAGGCTCTGCGATCGCCCGTTATTTTTAAGAAGTTTTTCCTTCTTCTTCCGCCAATCACGTTGATGATGATGATGCTTGTTGTTTAAAGGGGCCTAACATCGAAGGTCATCGGCCCCTAATGGAACGAGATGGACGAAATGACATATGATAGTTAAAATTTAAAACGTAGCCACTGATTAGAGTTTTAAAAAAATGCGGTGAAAAATGAGTATGAAATTAAAACAATCAGTGGATCTAATTCGCAATGCCTTATTTTGGAACAAAAGAAGAAAAATTACAGGAGATAATGGAATAAGGCATTGCCTGCTAGTACAGATATATATACATACTTTACATTAGACGTTAAAAGAACACATTAAAATACGCAACACAAACTAAAATGAAGTCAATAGGATAAGAGCGTAATTGACACAAAGATACAAGCACAAAGGACATCATTACACACGATAAAACAGACCGCTATCCCTCATAAAGCGGATGACGAGGTCTGCTGACTGCTCGTCATCGCGCAAGATAAGGGAGATAGTACTCGGAAGGTTAAGACTACGGCGCAGATCGACCAGGTCCACGCATTCCGTAAGGATGTGTACCACGGTAAGATGGTCGCCGCAGGTACACACCGGAGGGGGTTCTCCTTTCAGTAGATGGGAGTGCGTCAAGATACCGTGGCCGATCCGAAGGCGACATAATACCACGGCTTCCCTCCGCGAAGCCCGAAGGGAAGTCCTCCATACCTTCGTTGTTCCTTTTATCGCTCTCAGCTTATTGGGAAGTGGGATGGCCTGCCACTCCATCTCCCAATGAGACATAACCAGATGTCTCAGCTGAGAGCGAATATCACTTGCTGGAACCTTGAAAGGCAACGGGGGCAGTGTAACTGCCTCCTTGGCAGCCTGATCTGCTAACTCGTTTCCCTCTATGCCCATGTGGCTGGGGAGCCACACAAACGTAATTCTGGTGCCGGCATCCGAACACCCGGCCAGCAGGTCCTGGATCCGCTGCACCAGAGGGTGTCGAGGGAAACAGGTATCAATAGCCTGAAGCGAACTCAAGGAGTCAGTACATACGAGAAAGTGTCGGTGCTCATTGTCGAGTGCGTACCGCAGAGCCTCACAGATAGCATAGAGCTCTGCCGTGTACACACTACAGGTGTCCGGAAGAGCAAAAAGAAACCGATCATTGTCGACAACGAACGCACAGCCCACCTTCGTATCTGTCCTTGAACCATCCGTGTAAACGACGACTGAACCTGGATAGCGGCCAAGAACGGACAGATAGATCCTCCGATAAATCGAAGGGTCCGTGTCTCCTTTCGGGCCAGTGTGCAAATCCAGGATGATTTCAGGTCGTCGTACAACCCACGGAGGTACCCCACTTGGTTGTCTGACAAGGCAAGGAATCGAAGGTACGTCAAACAATTCATAACTGCTATCCAAGCGTATCCCAACCGGCCGCGTCGCACGAGGATGAACAACGTACAACAAACGGTTGCCATTGCTGAATACGCAGGGATAGCTCGGATGAAGTGGCATCTGTCGCAAATTTGCAGCATACGAAAAAAGCATTTGCTGGCGTCTCAGGTGTAAAGGCGGCACACCAGACTCAGCGAGCAGGCTAGCGATGGGGCTAGTACGAAAAGCTCCCGTCGCCAACCTAACCCCGCTGTGGTGGATACTGTTCAGCTTCGCAAGAACGCTTGGTCTTGCGGAGCCATATGCTGCACTGCCGTAGTCTAACCGAGATAAAATGTGTGCTCGATAGAATCGCAGGAGCACCACGCGGTCAGCTCCCCAATTAGTGCTGCTAAGAAACTTCAAGAGGTTAAGCCTCTTGGTGCATTGCACTTTTAGCTCCCGCACGTGTGGCTCCCACGATAATTTACTGTCAAAAAGGAGCCCAAGAAATCGGTAGGTGTCAACAACTGGAAGAACGACATTACCTAGATAAAGCTCAGGATGAGGGTGAAGTGTACGTTGACGACAAAAGTGGACAACGGAGGTCTTTACGGCAGAAAACCGAAAGCCATGTTCTAAGGTCCACTTCTCCACCCTCCTAATAGCTTGCTGTAACTGTCGCTCTGCGACTGCCATACTGCACGAGCTATAGTGCAGAGCAAAATCATCCACATATAGGGACGGTATGACGGCTGGACCAGCAGCAGCGACAATACCGTTTATGGCAATCGCGAACAGAGTGACACTAAGAACCGATCCCTGTGGGACTCCATTTTCTTGAACGTGGTATTGCGAATATGTCCTCCCTACTCTGACACGGAATAGACGGAAGGACAAAAAATTCGCAATAAATACCGGCAAGTTACCTCGGAATCTCCATTGATGCAGGACTGAAAGGATGCCATATCGCCAGGTGGTGTCGTAGGCCTTCTCCAAGTCAAAGAAGACAGCTATCAAGTGCTGTTTGCGGAGAAACGCATCCTGGATAGAGCTCTCCAGGCGTACCAAGTGGTCTGTGGTGGATCGAGCGGCTCGAAATCCACATTGGTACTCGGACAAAAGTCCTTGTTTCTCCAGACACCACACGAGTCTGCGATTTACCATCCTCTCAAATAGCTTACACAGGCAGTTGGTAAGACAAATCGGCCTGTAACTTCCTGCATACTTAGGATCTTTGTCAGGCTTGAGGACAGGAATGACTATGCCCTCTCGCCACTGAGACGGAAAATCACCCTCCATCCAATTACGGTTGAACACACGAAGGAGATAGAGTAGACTATCATCACTAAGGTGCTTCAACATCTGGTTGTGGATGTTGTCCGGTCCAGGAGACGTGTCCTTGCAAAGCGCTAGGGCACTGCGGAGTTCCCACTCCGTAAAGGGCACGTTGTAGTCCTCTGAAGCTTGAGAGGCAAAACTAAGGTGATGACGTTCTGCCTCTCGCTTCACAGCGAGGAAATCAGGATTGTAATTCCCGGAGCCGGAGACATCCGCGAAATGATTAGCAAGATGGTTAGCAATCGCGAGGGGATCAGTGGCGACACTGCCTGCAATGGAAATTCCCGGGACAGCAGCTGATCCTTGAATACCCGAAAATCGTCGAAGTTTCGTCCACACTTGAGATGATGGAGTATGTGACGTCATGGACGACACATATCTCTCCCATGAAGCCTTCTTACTTTGTCGAATAAGAACTCGCGCCTTAGCGCGGAGTTTCTTAAATGCTACCAAGTTGGCCACAGTAGGCTGTCTACGGTAACGCTTATGAGCGCGACGGCGTTCTTTGATGGCTGCTGCTATTTCATCGTTCCACCAAGGAACGAGTTTTCGGCGAGGGGTCCCCGAGAAAAACGGAATGGACTCCTCAGCAGCAGCAAGAATAACTTGAGTGATGTAAGTTATTTCCTCGCCGACGGTCCGCCTGACATCATCGTTAAAGACAGCTAGTGATGTGTACTTTGGCCAATCAGCATGTTTAAGAATCCATCGAGGGGGAGCCTCGACGGGTTTATGATTCAACAAAGTAAGAACGATGGGAAAATGGTCACTGTCACAGAGATCATCGTGTGCATTCCACCGAAAAAGTGGAACCAACGTTCGGCTGCATAGACTAACGTCTATGCGAGAATATGTGCCGTAACGTACGCTAAAGTGAGTTGGTTCCCCTGTGTTCAAAACACATAAATCCAGATCTGATAGAAGTGTTTCCAGCTCTCTTCCTCGGGGGCAAGGCGTCTCAGAGCCCCATATGGGGTGATGGGCGTTAAAATCCCCTAATAAGAGGAAGGGTGGTGGAAGCTGATCCATAAGATCAGCGACATCATTGATGTTCAGATGCTGGCCTGGTGGAAGATAAACATTACACACTGTTGCTATGACAGGCAGCGAGACGCGAACAGCTACAGCCTCAAGAGGGGTTCTTAATGGTGATGATGATGATGATGCTTGTTGTTTTAAGGGGCCTAACATCGAAGGTCATCGGCCCCTAATGGAACGAAATGAATGACATGAGACATGAAGTTAAAATTTTAAAAAGTATCCACTGACTAGAGTTAAAAAAGAATGGTGATGAAGAAAAATGAGGGTGAGATTAAAACAGTCAGTGGATCTAATACGCAATGCCTTATGTTCTATTAAAATAAGAGAAAGGACAGGAAATTGAAGGAATAAGGCATTGCCCAGTAATACAGATATTAACACATAATTTACGTTAGACGTTCAAATAACACATTAAAATGCGCAACACAAAATAAAATGAAGTCAATGAAATAAAAGCGCAACTGACATAAACAACACTAGGACAAAGGACAACATCACACACGATCAAACAGACCGCTATCCCTCATAAAGCGGATGACGAGGTCTGCTGACTGCTCGTCATCGCGCAAGATAAGGGAGATAGTACTCGGAAGGTTAATACTACGGCGCAGATCGACCAGGTCCACGCACTCCGTAAGGATATGTACCACGGTAAGATGGTCGCCGCAGGTACACACCGGAGGGGGTTCTCCTTTCAGTAGATGGGAGTGCGTCAAGATACCGTGGCCGATCCGAAGGCGACATAATACCACGGCTTCCCTCCGCGAAGCCCGCAGGGAAGTCCTCCATACCTTCGTTGTTCCTTTTATCGCTCTCAGCTTATTGGGAAGTGGGATGGCCTGCCACTCCATCTCCCAATGAGACATAACCAGATGTCTCAGCTGAGAGCGAATATCACTTGCTGGAACCTTGAAAGGCAACGGGGGCAGTGTAACTGCCTCCTTGGCAGCCTGATCTGCTAACTCGTTTCCCTCTATGCCCATGTGGCTGGGGAGCCACACAAACGTAATTCTGGTGCCGGCATCCGAACACCCGGCCAGCAGGTCTTGGATCCGCTGCACCAGAGGGTGTCGAGGGAAACAGGTATCAATAGACTGAAGCGAACTCAAGGAGTCAGTACACACAAGAAAGTGTCGGCGCTCATTGTCTAATGCGTACCGCAGAGCCTCACAGATAGCATAGAGCTCTGCCGTGTACACACTACAGGTATCCGGGAGAGCAAAAAGAAACCGATCATTGTCGACAACGAACGCACAGCCCACCTTCGTATCTGTCCGTGAACCATCCGTGTAAACGACGACTGAACCTGGATAGCGGCCAAGAACGGACAGGTAGATCCTCCGATAAATCGAAGGGTCCGTGTCCCCTTTCGGGCCAGTGTGCAAGTCCAGGATGATTTCAGGTCGTCGCACAACCCACGGAGGTACCCCACTTGGTTGTCTGACAAGGCAAGGAATCGAAGGTACGTCAAACAATTCATAACTGCTATCCAAGCGTATCCCAACCGGCCGCGTCGCACGTGGATGAGCAACGTACAACAAGCGGTTGCCATTGTTGAACACGCAGGGATAGCTCGGATGAAGTGGCATCTGTCGCAAATTTGCAGCATATGTAAGTAGTAGTAGCTGGCGCCTCAGGTGTAGAGGCAGCACACCAGACTCAGCGAGCAGGCTAGCGATGGGGCTAGTACGAAAAGCTCCCGTCGCCAACCTAACCCCGCTGTGGTGGATACTGTTCAGCTTCGCAAGAACGCTTGGTCTTGCGGAGCCATATGCTGCACTGCCGTAGTCTAACCGGGATAAAATGTGTGCCCGATAGAATCGCAGGAGCACCACGCGGTCAGCCCCCCAATTAGTGCTGCTAAGAAATTTCAAGAGGTTAAGCCTCTTGGTGCATTGCACTTTTAGCTCCCGCACGTGTGGCTCCCACGATAATTTACTGTCAAAAAGGAGCCCAAGAAATCGGTAGGTGTCAACAACTGGAAGAACGACATTTCCTAGATAAAGCTCAGGATGAGGGTGAAGAGTACGTTGACGACAAAAGTGGACAACGGAGGTCTTTGCGGCAGAAAACCGAAAGCCATGTTCGAAGGTCCACTTCTCCACCCTCCTAATAGCTTGCTGTAACTGTCGCTCTGCGATTGCCATACTGCACGAGCTATAGTGCAGAGCAAAATCATCCACATATAGGGACGGTATTACGGCTGGACCAGCAGCAGCGACAATACCGTTTATGGCAATCGCGAACAGAGTGACACTAAGAACCGATCCCTGTGGGACTCCGTTTTCTTGAACGTGGTATTGCGAATATGTCCTCCCTACTCGGACACGGAATAGACGGAGGGACAAAAAATTCGCAATAAATACCGGCAAGTTACCTCGGAATCTCCATTGATGCAGGACTGAAAGGATGCCATATCGCCAGGTGGTGTCGTAGGCCTTCTCCAAGTCAAAGAAGACAGCTACCAAGTGCTGTTTGCGGAGAAACGCATCCTGGATAGAGCTCTCCAGGCGTACCAACTGGTCTGTAGTGGATCGAGCGGCTCGAAATCCACACTGGTACTCGGACAAAAGTCCTTGTTTCTCCAGACACCACACGAGTCTGCGATTTACCATCCTCTCAAATAGCTTACACAGGCAATTTGTAAGACAAATCGGTCTGTAACTTCCTGCATACTTAGGATCTTTGTCAGGCTTGAGGACAGGGATGACTATGCCCTCTCGCCACTGAGACGGAAAATCACCCTCTGTCCAGATTCGGTTGAACACACGAAGGAGATATAGTAAACTATCATCACTAAGGTGTTTCAACATCTGGTTATGGATGTTGTCCGGTCCAGGAGACGTGTCCTTGCAAAGCGCTAAGGCGCTGCGGAGTTCCCACTCCGTAAAGGGCACGTTGTAGTCCTCTGAATTATGGGTGGCAAAACTAAGGTGATGACGTTCTGCCTCACGCTTCAGAGGGAGGAAATCAGGATTGTAATTTCCGGAGCCAGAGACATCCGCGAAATGACTAGCGAGATGATTAGCAATCGCGAGGGGATCAGTGGCGACACTGCCTGCAATGGAAATTCCCGGTACAGCAGATGATCCTTGAATACCCGAAATTCGTCGAAGTTTCGTCCACACTTGAGATGATGGAGTATGTGACGTCATGGACGACACATATCTCTCCCATGAAGCCTTCTTACTTTGTCGAATAAGAACTCGCGCCTTAGCGCGGAGTTTCTTAAATGTTACCAAGTTGGCCACAGTAGGCTGTCGACGGTAACGTTTATGAGCGCGACGGCGTTCTTTGATGGCTGCTGCTATTTCATCGTTCCACCAAGGAACGAGTTTTCGGCGAGGAGCCCCCGAGAAAAACGGAATGGACTCCTCAGCAGCAGCAAGAATAACTTGGGTGACGTAAGTTATTTCCTCGCCGACGGTCCGCCTGACATCATCGTGAAAGACAGCTAGTGATGTGTACTTTGGCCAATCAGCATATTTAAGAATCCATCGAGGGGGAGCCTCGACGGGTTTATGTTTCAACAAAGTAAGAATAATGGGAAAATGGTCACTGTCACAGAGATCATCGTGTGCATTCCACCGAAACAGTGGAACCAACGTTCGGCTGCATAGACTTACGTCTATGCGAGAGTATGTGCCGTAACGTACACTAAAGTGAGTTGGTTCCCCTGTGTTCAAAATACATAAATCCAGATCTGTTATAAGTGTTTCCAACTCTCTTCCTCGGGGACAAGGCGTCTCAGAGCCCCATATGGGGTGATGGGCGTTAAAATCGCCCAATAAGAGGAAGGGTGGTGGAAGCTGATCTATAAGATCAGCGACATCATTGATGTTCAGATGCTGGACTGGTGGAAGATAAACATTACACACTGTTGCTATGACAGGCAGCGAGACGCGAACAGCTACAGCCTCTAGAGGGGTTCGTAATGGAACCTCTTCGCTGTAGCTATCAGAACGTACAAAAATGCCAACGCCTCCGGAAGCCCGGTGAGCATAGTATCGTTCTGTCGAGTATAGTTTGAAATGCCTCAAGACCGTATGATGACCAGGTCTGAAATTGGTCTCCTGAAGACAGACTATACTCGCTGCGTACTCACTAATAAGCTGACGTAACTCAGCAAGATGCCTGTCATAACCATTACAATTCCACTGTAACAGTGCCATAGTGTGGACTATAAAAGGAGTGTTAGGTTATGAGCGAAAAAATGCTCGTAAGCCTAAACACTATCTAGTTCTACATCCGTAGATGTAGAGGACAGTGCGACATCCATTCCGTCATCGAAAGATGGCAGGGGTGTCGCCCAGAACTTCGACGCTTTTCGGGCGCGAGGGGGTCCCCTACGAGGAGAGCGCGCCGGTTTTGGAGCAGGAGTGCCTCCTGGCGCAGACTCATATCCCCCAGATGGGGGGCATGACTTCTCCTTCGCAGGGGAAGTCCGAGAGCGCTCAGGACGGGCGCTCTTCTTCCCCTTCTTTTTTTCGAGTTTAGACGGGCTGGGAGATGGTTTCCCAGCCCTGGTCGACGATGCCGCCTCCGCCGGCTGGGGCACGACTTTCGTCGACCTCCTAGGGGAGGGAGACTTAGTCTCCCCCCCTTGCTGTGCCGGCTGGGAACTGCCAGCCGGCACAGACTTCTGGTTGGTCGAAGGTGGGGTGGTCCCCCCCTTCGAGCTTTGACTATTCGCGACGTTGCTGGGAGCAGCAACAGTCGCCTTGGGCGCAGCGGTCTGGACAGGTGTCTTGGTCGTAAATGACGAACCTGGAAGACTCTGAGCTATCAAGCTATAGTCGAGTGTACGGGCAGGTGTATTCATAGAATGAAACTTACGGCGCGCTTCCTGGTAGGAAAGACCATCCAGGGTCTTGATCTCCTGGATCTTCTTCTCACTCAGGTATGTCGGACAATTCCGATCCCGAGGAGAATGAAAACCGGAGCAGTTAGTGCACTTGTATGGAGTTGTGCACTCCTCCGCGCCGTGAGCTACTCGTCCACATGTACCACATACAGCCTGATTCGAACAGCGAGATACCATATGTCCGAATCGCTGGCATTGATAGCATCGCATAGGAGGCGGGATGTACGGCCTCACATCGCAACGATAAGTTGTTACCTTGACTTTCTCTGGTAACACTGACAACTTGAAAGAGACAATGAAGGCACCAGTGGCAACGTCTTCACCGTTGACCTTGCGCGTAATGCGCCGGACGTGTGTCACGCCACGGTTCTTCATGTCTTCCATCAACTCGTCGTCAGTGTTCAAAATAAGGTCGCGGTGAAAGATGACTCCGCGAACCAGGTTCAAGGACTTATGCTCCTCCACTTTGACGGGGATTTCGCCAAAGTGCTCGCACTTAAGCAACTGATCAGCTTGCAGTGCTGTACGAGTCTTTAGAAGCAAACTACCGTTGCGCATTTTCTTAAGTTCCTCCAGTTCGCCATAGACGCCTTCGATGTGTCTACTAAACAGGATCGACTTCACCAGCTTAAAATCCTGCCCATCGGTTCTGGTAGCGACCAGAAACCTAGGGAAGCTGGATCCCATTCCTTCACGCTGCGCATGTTCCCAGGGAGTTGAACCTCTCAGGGAAGCAAAAGTTAAAGACTTAGGTGGGCGACCACCTTGTGAGAGCCGACTTCGTTTGGAAGCCATGCCCGATAGCATCCTCCCCGAATGCCACCCACTCCGATCAGGGGTCTCTGTAGCCGAACCAAGCAGCCAAGGCAATACCCACCTGGTCGTAGCAGGTATTGCCCGGGGTCCGATGTTGAACGATGCCTAATACGGGATGACCGAGGCAATGAGCACTAGGACTCCCTTCCTCCGGTCACCCGCAATAGCATGTACCCCATAGCGTGTACAGAGCACTAACAATAGAAAAAATAAATAAAAATAATTAATAATAATATGTCCTTCTGGCATTCGGCTGTGCGGGGACCTGCGTTGTCAGGCGGATACCACTGCCCGGGTACATGATACTCCCACCCGCTGCGTCCTGGGTGGTTGCTGGCACGGGCTTTCGAGCGTAGTCGCACACATAGGAGCTCCATCGCCGGGCAGCACGCACATCAAATTTTGAATGGTCTACATCTGACCCTCGGAAAAATAATAAAAAATAAAGAGGGGACCATGGCCACATGACCCTTTAAGTCGCCTTCTACGACAGGCAGGGATTACCTATGGATGTATTCAGCCTCTCCCATCCACAGGAGGTCCATCACATTATTCCAAACCGCAATCCATGTCCACGCCAAGGTCGCCCCTTTTTGTCGCCTCTTACGACAGGCAGGGGATACCGCGGGTGTATTCTACATGTGCGTCCCCCACCCGCAGGGGGTAGTGTGTTTGGTCCGCGAGAGGTATTTTATTTCCCTCAAGTCCGCCGGCAAACCGGTTAGGACCCCCCTATCCGCCACCTGGGACGCGCCACGTGGGAGTATCACCTCTCCCCCTACTACGCCACCGTAGTAGGTTCGTGGGGTTCTTAATGGAACCTCTTCGCTGTAGCTATCAGAACGTACAAAAATGCCAACGCCTCCGGAAGCCCGGTGAGCATAGTATCGTTCTGTCGAGTATAGTTTGAAATTCCTCAAGACCGTATGATGACCAGGTCGGAAATTGGTCTCCTGAATACAGACTATACTCGCTGCGTACTCACTAATAAGCTGACGTAACTCAGCAAGATGCCTGTCATAACCGTTACAATTCCACTGTAACAGTGCCATAGTGTGGACTATAAAAGGAGTGTTAGGTTATGAGCGACAAAATGCTCGTAAGCCTAAACACTATCTAGTTCTACATCCGTAGATGTAGAGGACAGCGCGACATCCATCCCGTCATCAAAAGATGGCAGGGGTGCCGCCCAGAACTTCGACGCTTTTCGGGCGCGAGGGGGTCCCCTACGAGGAGAGCGCGCAGGTTTGGGAGCAGGAGTGCCTCCCGGCGCAGATTCATATCCCCCAGGTGGAGGGCATGACTTCTCCTTCGCAGGGGAAGTCCGAGAGCGCTCAGGACGGGCGCTGTTCTTCCCCTTTTTCTTTTCAAGTTTAGACGGGCTGGGAGATGGTTTCCCAGCCCTGGTCAACGAAGCCGCCTCCGCCGGCTGGGGCACGACTTTCGTCGACCTCCTAGGGGGGGGAGACTTAGTCTTCTGGTTGGTCGAAGGTGGGGTGGTCCCCCCCTTCGAGCTTTGACTATTTGCGACGTTGCTGGGAGCAGCAACAGTCGCCTTGGGCGCAGCGGTCTGGACAGGTGTCTTGGTCGTAAATGACGAACCTGGAAGACTCTGAGCTATCAAGCTATAGTCGAGTGTACGGGCAGGTGTATTCGTAGAATGAAACTTACGGCGCGCTTCCTGGTAGGAAAGACCATCCAGGGTCTTGATCTCCTGGATCTTCTTCTCACTCAGGTATGTCGGACAGTTCCGATCCCGAGGAGAATGAAAACCGGAGCAGTTAGTGCACTTGTATGGAGTTGTGCACTCCTCCGCGCCGTGAGCTACTCGTCCACAAGTACCACATACAGCCTGATTCGAACAGCGAGAGACCATATGTCCGAATCGCTGGCATTGATAGCATCGCATAGGAGGCAGGATGTACGGCCTCACATCGCAACGATAAGTTGTTACCTTGACTTTCTCTGGTAACACTGACAACTTGAAAGAGACAATGAAGGCACCAGTGGCAACGTCTTCACCGTTGACTTTGCGCGTAATGCGCCGGACGTGTGTCACTCCGCGGTTCTTCATGTCTTCCATCAACTCGTCGTCAGTGTTCAAAATAAGGTCGCGGTGAAAGATGACTCCGCGAACCAGGTTCAAGGACTTATGCTCCTCCACTTTGACGGGGATATCGCCAAAGTGCTCGCACTTAAGCAACTGATCAGCTTGCAGTGCTGTACGAGTTTTTAGAAGCAAACTACCGTTGCGCATTTTCTTTAGTTCCTCCAGTTCGCCATAGACGCCTTCGATGTGTCTACTAAACAGGATCGACTTCACCAGCTTAAAATCGTGCCCATCGGTTCTGGTAGCGACCAGAAACCTAGGGAAGCTGGATCCCATTCCTTCACGCTGCGCATGTTCCCAGGGAGTTGAACCTCTCAGGGAAGCAAAAGTTAAAGACTTAGGTGGGCGACCACCTTGGGAGAGCCGACTTCGTTTGGAAGCCATGCCCGATAGCATCCTCCCCGAATGCCACCCACTCCGATCAGGGGTCTCTGTAGCCGAACCAAGCAGCCAAGGCAATACCCACCTGGTCGTAGCAGGTATTGCCCGGGGTCCGATGTTGAACGATGCCTAATACGGGATGACCGAGGCAATGAGCACTAGGACTCCCTTCCTCCAGTCACCCGCAATAGCATGTACCCCATAGCGTGTACAGAGCACTAACAATAGGAAAAATAAATAAAAATAATTAATAATAATATGTCCTTCTGGCATTCGGCTGTGCGGGGACCTGCGTTGTCAGGCGGATACCACTGCCCGGGTACATGATACTCCCACCCGCCGCGTCCTGGGTGGTTGCTGGCACGGGCTTTCGAGCGTAGTCGCACACATAGGAGCTCCATCGCCGGGCAGCACGCACATCAAATTTTGAATGGTCTACATCTGACCCTCGGAAAAATAATAAAAAAATAAAGAGGGGACCATGGCCACATGACCCTTTAAGTCGCCTTCTACGACAGGCAGGGATTACCTATGGATGTATTCAGCCTCTCCCATCCACAGGAGGTCCATCACATTATACCAACCGCAATCCATGTCCACGCCAAGGTCGCCCCTTTTTGTCGCCTCTTACGACAGGCAGGGGATACCGCGGGTGTATTCTGCATGTGCGTCCCCCACCCGCAGGGGGTAGTGTGTTTGGTCCGCGAGAGGTATTTTATTTCCCTCAAGTCCGCCGGCAAGCCGGTTAGGACCCCCCTATCCGCCACCTGGGACGCGCCACGTGGGAGTATCACCTCTCCCCCTGCTACGCCATCGTAGTAGGTTCGTGGTCCGCCAATCACGAACACATGATTCATCAATATCGTACTTTCTGCCAACGGCACGATTTCCGTATATTTCAGTTTTGCTTACAACTTTGAATTTCTCATACACAGTAAATGACTGCAGACGCCGTTTTGAATCCATCGCTTACTATCGAGACAGCACTTTCACGGGACAGATACGGAACTCGAATGTGAGAAAGGTAGACTTCTGTAACCAACAGTCTCGACTCTCGCAAAGTACGATATCCCAGCATGCCAGCAACACTTGTGAAACAAATGACGATCGAACACAAGCAGCAGCAGCTTTCATATTTACCCATATTCTTTAATTTACCGTATTTCATTACCTTACATTTTGCGTTTACATGCCCCTGTAACCGTATTGAGGAAAAATCAATCTTGTTTTCTAGAACGCAACTAAAACACAGTAAGACCTGAATACCCGTTTACATGTGGTATATTGAGTATGGTAACTGTATTCAAATCTATTTCAATACTCTATGTAAACATAGTAAATATTTACGAGAATGAACGGCTTGAATACGACCCGGACCCAAGATTTAGAACCAACATTTTGCGGAAAAAAAGTGCAGGTGGTATTCGGAATTATACGATATACAAAATTCAGCTACTGACAGCTGCTCGTAACACTAGCAAGACGGAGGGGGTCAAAAATGACACTCAACTGATATATTTTATTCTATTATTTGTGGGGATATATTTTCCAGAATGATCTTCCTGATTGAATTATGTTCGAAATCACAAAGTCATATCAAAAATTCAGTTATAAATGGATGTAAAATCAACTAAAGGTCAAAATCAGATATTATATGTGTTACCGTGTTTTGGTGGTAGTTATGCATGAAAGAAGGTGCTGGGTGGTGAAGGGGTCTCAAGCTACTAAAGTGAAATTAATTTTAAAATTTAACAAGGTTATATTTTCTTTTCAAAATTAGGTAACAACAAATTGAACAGGTACTTAGTAGCCGAAACACGATTGACAATTACATTTACATAGGTACCCCATTTGGGGCTTCAAAAAGTCAGAAACATAATTCTTGAGCCATGAGCCCAACCTTACAATGAACACCATACAACAAAGGGGCCGAAAACCCCCAAACATGCCAGAAACACCGGCTTCCAATTACATCCAAAAGCCTCCTTGAGGCAGAAGCACAATTTAAAATACAAGCCTATCATAGGCCACTCCGAACTCCACCTTTAAGCCGTCCTCAAAGGACATATACACAGGAGCAAAATACCCAATCTACTGAGGTCTGTTAAATGACAAGAAAGTTAATACATGACCTCTAAAATCACAATTTGAGAGGAGGCGAACTTGCACTCCTAATACACTTTGTCTTTAAGACCTATTTTGGCTCTAAGGCCACTGATGCAAGGGCTAATCCCATACTACAGAGGTGACTTAAGAAACTACTAACTTACATTACTGAAGAATAGGTTGCGAAAAATAAGTTCACCTCAAACAATGTGAGTGGGAGCTCGAGAGGGTTAACACTCTCTATCCCAGTATGTCGCTTTACAAGAGAATAGAAGAAAAGAGAAGTTACATTTTAGGAAAAGGTTACATAGGGGAACGCTTAGAACCTGCCCCGAAAGTTAAACTGCTGAGCTGGCAAAGAAAAAAATTTATTAATCGGCCATTACCTTATTGTTGACCGCTGCCGAGGAAAGAGGCGCTTCCCGCCTCCTGCTATGTACTTAATACACTGAAAGATGGAACAGAAGTGGCCCGGAGACCCTAAAATCAGCAGTTTAAATACTCTCGCAGAAAGTTCTAGGTGTTAGGGGAAAGAAAACACCCTCCCACAAAGATTTTATTGGGTAGGACCCCGCAACAGATTCAAGTTGGGGAAAGATACACCAGATTGGTCAGAAATTAATTGAAAAAATTCGTGATTGGATACATTCAAAACAAGGGGAAGAAAGGGGTAAATATTGCCAACTTAAACAATGACAGAAAGAAATTTAACAAAGAACAAACTCCTGAAATTAAATTTTCTCCAACAAAATAGTTCTTTGACTCCGCACTAGGGTGCACTATTGTTGATCTTCAGTAGTGTCCTCTAGAAGAGAAAGTTCACACTTCTTAATACAAGCAAGACAAAAGTACGTCGAAAATGACACAGTTCACAAACTCAAAAATTTCCAGGTAGTGACATCTTCTGAGAAATTTGGAAATTAAGACCGTAGATAAAGTTCAGACTTCCTCCAGAAGAGGAGTTTCAACTGGCGCAACTTTTAAATAAACGGTGTGGAGGTGTACCGCCCGGTACAATATGGATACAAAATGAAAGTATTTTGTGTGACTGTGCGATTAGTTTGCTATTTTTATGAACCTATTTATCCATACTAAGCACATCCTTCAGTGGTCTGAAGATCACATGATGAAGTACAGTATGTCTGTGAATGAGTGTATCGTCAACCCCAAAGCTTACAGACATTCCACACAGGTGATGATTGTCTCTTTTCCAATACATCTCTTGCAGACAACTTTTTTGCATGCCTTACATACATGCCCTGCTATCATGCCCTTCTTGCATTTGTTGCGCACTTGGCATTTCCTGCTTTTTTGGCCAGATTAATGTTCTGTATCACTATCATCTTCTGCAGTATCAGTTCTTTTATTTCTACACTGGGTGTTTGCTGCAGTAAGTTCCCCAGAAAGTTGTAGGAGAAAGTTTCTTCGTGAAAATTTGATATTTGTAACCTATTTGTACAACACCCAAGCATTTTTTCTTGCTAATTCGAGAACATTACTGAATGTGTGTAATGCCCACCTACATGCAGCTGGCTTGACGGTATACCTTCTGGCCATTTGATCCACAATGTTGACTCCATACTTATTTCCGTTGTAACATGTTACGGTGGGACTGGTTTCCTGGGATTTCAGCTTTTCAGCTAGCTGTAGTGATGCAAAAAACACAGTCCCAAGTGACATTCCTACCCTTGTGTAAGAAAGGGGCCATTAACTTCTCAACAATGTAATTACTCAAACGCACATTTTCATTACACTGTTCATCCCTTTCTAGATAAGAAAATACATTTAAGATGTATTTTGATTCTTTATTAATGGCCGTCCTGAATTTCTGTCCATATTTGTCGGGCTTGGATGCCATAAATTGCAAAAAGCGACAGTGAGTTTTGCTGGAGAACACTTGCTCATCAATTGTAATCCAAGCTCCAGGTTTATAGCAAATCAGGTAATTTGAAATAAACCTTTCCCATACTTCTGAAATCAGGGCAAACTTACCGGTTTTAAGTTTCTCTGACCTTGAGGATCTGATATCTAAACTCAAGAATCTCAAAATTTCTATAAAACTATTTTGGAACATAGCATTCTTACACAATTCAACTCCACACTTTTTGAACCACAGTGATTTCAAATCCAGAGTTCTCGCACAAGTTGCCCCCACGAGCATACCATATTCCTAGAAATGCGTCAAGTTCATCCATAGTCACAGATTGGTTCTTACATTGTAGCTGCCATTCAGCCTCTGTTTCCATACATTTCTGTATGTTTTTGAGGATAAATTCATCCATGAAGAGTCTATGCACTTGTGATGCACTCATCAACAATATTTCGTGCTGGACCTGACTCGTCCCCAGAGTCATCTTCACTTAGTTTCTGGATAGAAATTATTATATCATCCGGTCTCAAACACCTTCTGTGCTCCATATTTGAGGAATCATTCGTAAAAACGATTACAAACAGATTACAAGTTTCACAAGCTCCTTACTGCGAATGGTGGGATTGTTCTAACCTTGACTCACATTGGTGGAGTGGGGAGGGGGTAAATGGGTTAAGTAGCAGATGGAGTGGAGTGGGGTAATAAGCTAACAGTCTGTATCATGGATAGGAAAGAAATTAAAAGCAAAGTTATGGAAATATGATGCGAGTTCTTGTAAAATCTAATATGGCAATTCAATTAGAATCTAGCGGGTTCCACCTTTTCAATACTAAATACAATGTTGTTGGATGGTATTTACAACATTATTTATTACAGAACATGTTTCGGTATTCAACTTTTGACACCATCATCAGCTGTTCAGAAAGTGCGAAAAAACTTGGCAATCTAAACATTAAACAACATATTGTCATACGTAACTCCTTAATATACATATATACAAACAATAGAATATTGCACTAGTTAAATCCTAAAACATCTACAGTAAATTATGCTATATTAAAACTCCAATATGTAACAAGAGAATTCTTGTAAGTCATAAATATAAAATTTCTCGTCTGTTTGATGAGTTGTCTTCACATTCCTTAATGTCTGTGATTTTGTACTATCGTACTATCGAATTCAAATGCGAACTTAAGCTTGAGGATTTAAAATTGTATGCAGTCCATTTGATGTTAAAATGTTCATTTCATGTATATAATAACCACTTAGATGGATTTGAATTCGATAGTACGATAGTACAAAATCACAGACATTAAGGAATGTGAAGACAACTCATCAAACAGACGAGAAATTTTATATTTATGACTTACAAGAATTCTCTTGTTACATATTAGAGTTTTAATATAGCATAATTTACTGTAGATGTTTTAGGATTTAACTAGTGCAATATTCTATTGTTTGTATATATGTATATTAAGGAGTTATGTATGACAATATGTTGTTTAATGTTTAGATTGCCAAGTTTTTTCGCACTTTCTGAACAGCTGATGATGGTGTCAAAAGTTGAACACCGAAACATGTTCTGTAATAAATAATGTTGTAAATACCATCCAACAACATTGTATTTAGTATTGAAAAGGTGGAACCCGCTAGATTCTAATTTAATTGTGATCTCAGTTCAATACGGACCAAAAGATGAAGTTCCTTACGTTTAAATCTAATATGGGTCAAAAAGACCTTTCCTTCCTTCTAGGGTAATTGAATTACAGGGGCCAAGCTGTTAGGGGGCTGGGGCATCCAAATTTTAATGACAGCGAATAAAGCCTAAGTGATGAAAAGCCATACAGTCTGAATGAAATCCAAGATAAATTATGGCAACAGGAGAGTGTTGAAATCATAAAAGGTTCAAAAATGACCCTACCGTTTTTCTAGTGTTAATAATTTCCAGAGGCTCACAAAACCAGATTTGTTTCAATCTATAGACGAAAGTACGATTTTACGAAAGGGATGTCCATCCATCAAACCGATAAAAAAAGAGGCTATAAACTCTGGTGTTGATGTGTACCAAGGTAAGAAAAATGACAGTGCAAAAACTGATTTCGGACTTGGAGGATCAGTAATGAAGAATTTGACCTCATCACTCAGGGGTAAAAACTACGTTGTAGTAATGGATAACTATTTCTCTTTTGTGCCACTTCTTGAAAGTTTGAAGCCTGAAAGCATATTTGCATGTGGGACAATGCGATCTAAGAGACAAGGTCTTCCAGCTCTTGCCAAGGATAAAGATTTGAAGGGAGGGGATTTTGATTACCGAATAACAGACCAGGGTCTTCTTTATGTAAAGTGGAAAGATAATCTCACTGTCCATTTACTTTCAAATTATTATGGTAGTGAGACGTGTGTAGTTACAAGAACAATGAAGGATGGTAAAAAAAAAAATAGAAGTGGAAGCACCAACAATTGTGAAAAACTACAATGAACTAATGGGAGGGGTTGACAAAGCTGACATGCTGAGATTAATGTACGAGATAGATCGTTAAGTGATAAAAATCATTGTTATCCGTATTGAAGATACTGAATGTAGGATGCTAAAAGGTTTGTTTTGTCACCTATTCAATACATATATTTTATACATACATTTTATATGTATTGAATAGGTGACAAAACAAACCTTTTAGCATCCTACATAGATCGTTAAGTCGAAGAAATGGTGGCATCAGTTGTTTTATGGCTTCATAGAAATGACATTTGTGAACTCATACATTGCATATTGTGATATGATGGGGAAGATTCCTTGCCTCACATATAAGCGCCACGTTGCCCTGGGTCTGTTTACCTTACAGCAAAAAATGCCAAAGAAAAGAGGAAGACCGTCTAAGAGCAAAGGTCTACCTCACCTCTGCAAACAAAACGAAGGAAGGCAGCAACGTTTTTCTGTATCATCAGACATGAGACTCCAAAGAGGAGTAGATCTCCTGTTTATTAAACACTCGGAAATGTAGAATAATTGTGCAGCCACAAGAAAATATGGCATAGGCCTAACTAAAGCCAATATTTGGCGTTAGCGTGAAGACAAAGAGCTAAAAAAATGTGTACAAAAGCATTCAGTGGTCCGCAACAAGGACGCATTAAAGAAGTCGAAGATAAAATTGTAAGGTATGTGCATGAAAAACGCAAGGGCAGAATGGCCATACCGTGGCGCAATAAACTCATTCGTTGACTTTCAACATTCCCGATTAGGCCTATACATCGCTAGCCGCTGAATTTGGCCGAACTCGACAAGCGAGACGTGCGTGTAGCGGTAGCCGGTTATATCTAATGCTGTGTAAAAGTAACAGTTTTATAGACAGCAAGAATAATTTCCTGATGGATCGTTGTATTGTAGACACACATGGAATAGGTATTGCCAGAAAATTTTCAACGAGTTCTCTTCGTTATTATGATGCCAATGTTAAGTTAATGGTCCTTAAACCTGCGGAAATAAAGAATAATTGTGCAGCCGCAAAAAAAATAATACGGCGTGACGAAAGTCAATGTTCGGCGTCTAAAAATAGTCTAAAAATGCGTAGGCCTACTGTACAACAAGGCATTCATATGATTTTACAAACTTCTTTTTGAGCCTGATTTAAATGTTTTGACGGGAAAAGTGGGGTTCATCGTGGATTCGGAGAAATACAGTACTATATTTTTTTCAGAATGAAATTAAACATACACTTTCACACAGTATTGGATTACGAAAAATAACAAACAAGCAAGCCGTAGTGTGGATATCATCTTCAGAAACACAAGTTTTGAACACACTGATTGCCGTTTCATACCGATTTTAATGCGCATGAAGGGTTTTCCGACTTTTATACAAAAATTGGATATAACGACAATCCGTTATAGCGAGTAAATTTTTCGCTGTTATGAATTCTCGCTATAACGGACTTCTGCTGTACTTTGTAATTTCACGTAAGTGTTGTAATAGAGCTGAAGATGTTCCAAATGGAATGAAACATGTACTGCATATGACTGATAGATTGATTTGCTTAAAGCAAATATAAGTATCAAAAAGGTGGAAATTTGCTGTTATTGATTCATTTTTCTGCACTCTTCCATGCCATGAGCTTCTCTTCCACTTGTACCACACACAGACTGATTTGAACAACGAGATACCATGTGTCTGAATCTCTGGCATTAATAGCACCACATAGGAGGTGGAATGTACGGCTTCACATCAAAACGTTAGGTTGTTACCTTGACTTTGTCTGGTAACACTGACAACTTGAAAGAGACATTGAAGGCCCCCATGGCAACATCGGCATCACTGACTTTGCGCGTAATGTGGCGGACGTGTAACATGCCAAGGTTCATGTCTTCCTTCAACTCATCGTCAGTGTTCAAAATAAGGTTGAGGTGAAAGATGACTCCGCAAAACAGATTCAAGGATTTTTTCTCCTCCACTATTATGGGGATTTTGTCAAAATGGTTGCACTTAATCAAATGATCAGCTTGAACTCTGTGCGAGTCTTTGAAAACAAACAACCAATGCGCATTTTCTTGGGATCTTCAATTTCACCAGGTCTCTACTGAAAAGGATCGATTTAACCTGCTTAAAATCGTACCGATCCATTTTGGTAGCAAGCAGGAACTTACGGAAGCCGGATCCCATACTAACAGGCTGCGCCTGTTCCCACGGGGTTGCCCCCTGACGGAATAGAATGTTAAAGACTACGGTGGCGGACCACCGTGGGCAGGCGTATGCTGTTTCAAAGACATACCCCAATACATCTTCACCAAATGCCACCTACTCCGATCAGAGGCCTCTGTAGCTGAACCAAGCAGCCAAGGCAATACCCATCTGGTCTTACCAGGTATTGCTCGGGGTCCGATGTTGGACGATTTTTAACACGGAATGACTGAGGTAATGGGCATTAGGACTCCCTTTCTCCAATCACCTGCAATAGCATGTACCCCATAGCGTGTACAAAGTAATAAGTATAGATTTTAAAAATTAATCAACAATTAATAATATGTTCTTCTGGGATTCAGCTGTGCGGGGATCTGTGTTGTCAGGCGGATACTACTGTGCGGGTAAATGGCGTTCCCACCTGACGTGATTTTTGGGAATACCGCTGGGCTTTTGAGCGCAATCAGACACATAATAGGCCCATTATCCGGGCAGCAAGCACATCAAGAATTTTGAAGCGGTTTTGAGAGAGAGAGAGAGAGAGAAAATAAAGGGAACCGATGGTCATATGAGCCTTTTAGTCACCTTCTATGACAGGCAGGGCTTACCCTGGGATGTATTCAGCCCCTCCCATCCATAGGAGGTCAACACATGTTACAAAATCAAAATCCACGTCCGAGCCTCGGTCGATCATTTTAGTCGCCTCTTCCGACAAGCAGGGGATACAGTGGGTGTATTCTTCATCTCCATCCCCCACCAACAGAGGGTCTGAAGCAGCTAAGGATTGATTGTCGATCTAAACTGGTCCTGCAGATGGTGTATTTCTTAGTGTAAATACATGTACTTCTAGACAGTAGTACTGATTAATCATATATATATATATATAAAATTAGGTTTATATAACTGTGAGATTCATCAATACGGACATGAATATAATGAACTATAACACAGAGATTGTATTCGTTAAGAATGGGAGTCTGACTGCCAACTTACATACTGTTTTGAGGAGATTTTAATGGATCACACGGTGACTTTCGCATCTGTCATCAGCGAGAACTTCATCCTGATGCATGATAATGTTCACTTACACATTGCCATGAGGGTATGCGAGTACCTGGATGAAGTCGGGATTGAGCGCACATGGAGCAGCCTGCTTATAGTCCCGACCTAAACCTGACAGAGCATGTCTGGGATATGCTTGGAAGACGTGCTAGGAGTCATTCTCCTGACAGACTGGCTCAACTTCGGACTCCGTTCTATGCAAATGGGAGCTCATACTATAAGAGAACATTCAAGATTGCGTTCTAAGCATCGAATACAACTGTAACTGCAGCTAGAGATGGTAATACAGTAGAACCTCGATTGTACGTTCCCAGAAACTACGTTTCCCTGTATTATTCACTCAAATTACGTGGTCCTGCAAGCATTCTAATTAAATCACATTGTAATAATCCCACATTATCCGTTCCTCGAAGAAACAATTTCACGGATCAACCGTCCAGAAATTTCAGGCCAATCAAGGCTAAATCCTCGATCAAGCATTTTTCAAGAAACTGTATCTCATAAAAGAACAGCTACGGCATACTTATGGATCTTGGCGTTAACGTCCCATCATTGCAACAATTAGAGCAAGTACTGTATTGGAAGAGCGATCAGCAGTGAATTTGCATAAGGGAACAACTCAGCATCACATTCAAATGGTATGGTTTAGAGAATCCTTGGAAATCATTAAGCAGAGGGTGGCCACAACAAGTGGAAGGAGACAGACCGCATTTCGACGTCTCTACTTGAATCAAGAAGTTAGTAAAATAACCACCTAATCGATACTTTATTATTGCCTCAGGCAAAATTGAATATAAATTAGAACTTACAGGACATGTTTGGACTACTTAGTGGTCCTCTTCAGCTGTATAGAGAAAGAATTGAGAAGAAAAACATTAGCACAATAAGCACAAATAATAAAAGTTCTTTGGAGACTCCTTTGTTTAAAAATGGAGGTCATCAGAACAGGACATCTTGCCTCTCGTTCTTGTTTGGAAAAGATGTTTATTCTGCGCTGTCTGGAGGGTTTGTCTTTGAGCGCGACCTGGTGAAGTAACGATGCGGCACAGCCTGACATTTCATGCAAAGCTCTGGAGAGAAGGGAAGTAGAGTTTTGTCGTCATCTAAAATATCATGTGAGGGAGGAGGGAGATTGGGCTGTGCTTCTGCGATGTCGTGTTTGATTATATCTCTTCTCCGTCTTGTCTGTTTTATGTCTACCCATTCCAAGTATTTACTAATGTTCTTGTATAAGATGTTTTTTTGCTCGTTGTTTTCGTTAAGATTCTCTTCACCGTTTTCGAATTTATCAAGAACGATGTGGATGTTTTCCAGGTTGTTCATTAGATTTCCTTTATTTAACATACAGATAATTTGAAGGTCCTGTCTGATATTGGTGAATTTGTGGTTGGACTTTTTCATATGGGATTCCAGCTTTCAGAAAAAGAAAAAGGATATGTCAAGTTCACCTTCAATAACCCGAAGATTTACGAAATCACCAACTTATTCAAGAAACACAACACCAAAGTAGCCTTCTCAACCAACTACAACACAAAACATAGGTTCTTTAGTCACAATAAAGCTAATAAACTTAAAGATGATGAATTCCAGAAATCTGGTATTTATAAGCTAACTTGTACTCGATGTAAAAAAAACTTACGTGGGACAATCTGGAAGGAACTTCTTAATTAGATATTATGACCTTCCAATGACGTGCAATTACATGTCAGGGAGTCATTGAAGGTCATAAGCATGATAAATGCATGTGGACGGCATGGTGGTAAAATAACTGTTGATGTGCGGCGAATTTATATATTCGTAAGATATGAGCCGACACAACTCGCGAATTGATAGTAGATCTTATGGATGAGAATCGATAGATCAAGCTCGGAACCCCGTGGTACACATCGGACCGCGTGAAAAACCGTGTAGTTACAAGCGGGTATCAATAAATATGTGCAGTAACAGTTGAGAAGAAATAGGCCAGACATCACATCTAGTATAACAGACATTAAGGAGGCCATGGACTGAGCCGGAATTATATGCATTTAATTATCTAACAGGCATGTGGCGTGACGTATTTCAAGTGGAAAGAACAAACAATAGTAGCGTGTGTTCCTTTGTGGATCTCTGTGATAACGTTCCTCAATGTCAAAACCAGATGTAAAGAAATCAGGATCGTAGTTATGTAGCTTATGGAAAGCAGCCTCGTTTTTTTTATTGAAACAATGAAGTTGGAATTTGTTTTAAAATGTCAATTCTTGTATGGTACAAAAAGGATCGTGAAGCAATAGAGACCTCAGCCCGTATATCCGAATTAAAGCTCATAAAATTGAAGAAGTTGAGGCCTAAATACGTTAACAAACTAAGTATAGCATTGAGCGATATAAAATTTACACAGGCCAGTATTAATCTGTAACAGTGGATTTAAAAAAATCTGTACGAATTCGATCTAACCATTCTGTTCAAGTTTCAGGTTGAACTCAAGATGTTGCCTATATTTGTGAATAAGGAAGTTCATATAGAAGAGATGTCCGAGTAAACCAGTAGGATCCTGGTGGATCCGCACTCTGCCGAAATGAATGAGATGGCTGAAGAAATAACCTGACGACCAATACCCATGGAAAAACGAAGAAGTCAGATGAGTAGTCGAACCTTGCCCTTCTTGTTTACTTGTAGATGCTTATAGTAGAAGTAGATTTTTTTTTAAATGTCACACAGGTGATATAAAATGAAATGACTTGAATGTTCTAACGTGCTAACGGTGTTGGTAACTTCATGTAATGCTACTGCGTATATTAGAATATCGTTTTCCGTTGGTGAATACTAGGGTTAGGCGATCTTTCCTGCGTTGTTTTCGGTGTTTGTGGAACAGTTATAAGGCGTGTGTGATCTTGAATGCCACAGGTAAGTTTTGATGTGCTGATGTGTGAAATATTTGAAGTGGTGATCTTATGGTAATGTATAATTCCGCGGAGTGTTGTGATATGTTTAGTGGATCGACTCAGTGATGGTTGTATGAATAATAGTGAAGCTCTTCAAAGATATTTAGCTCATTTATGTAGGGGATGATGATTTCTCATTATGTGGTGGACATTGTGAAGCGTAAAATATGTAGGGTCATCTAAAGGTATAGTTAACGGTATAAGCAGAGATTTATTGAGTGGTGAATTGCGGTAGTAATTTAATTCTTTGAGATGGCCAATGGTTAGGATAATAGTATTGAGAGGTATTTCCGCCGCGTATATTTGAGTTTATTAGATGAGCGTGTTTCGTAGCGTTGTTTGAATGCTTTTCGAAGAGTTTGGTTAGACATGCGAGCTGACATGAGTTTAATTTGGTATCACATGGGTAGCGGAATGTATTTACGAATATACGAGTAGGGTCTTCGACAAGCTACTCGAACGACAATTAGATTGTGAAATTATTGTCACCTGTACTGTAGATCAACTTGTGGTATTGCTAGATGTAGTAAGTTAGCGCTGTAGGTGTATTTTCAGCAGGATGGAATAGAGCCGATGCAACGCAGATCGTCTGGCACTTGATAGTTTGCTTATTTATGTCAGTGCAGCCACATGACGCCGTTGGTTGGACGGAGACATGCAGTTAATTGATTATGGAGCACTGATATTATTATGTATTTGATGGATTTTCGGTGTTTATCATGTGCTGTTAGAAAATTCAAGTTATTACTCAGTTAGTTAGGTAATTATAATGAAGTAATAAGAGAAGTAGAGCAGGGAGGACAGGTTCGTCTAGTAATACGTCAGAAATGAACAAACAAGATGAACGATTTGTGACTGAAATCGCTGATTTTCCATTATATCAATTTATATTTTATTTAAATGAAACAGTGTTGCGTAATGATGTGATTTTAACTTAATGACTGACAATTATTTTTCAAGATGGACTTGATTCTTTAATACGGTGCGGTATTGATGCACAAAGTTAATATATTTTTTTACGTTGCATATTCAGTTGTTCAGTTGTAGCCAGTTAATTTCATGTTATTAAAATTATTATACTTCCAATTTCTCATTGCAAATATTCATTTATGCCTAGTTTTAGTGAACTTATTATCTTGAACTGATGTCAGATTATTATCGGACTAATTATTGATAGGATGTGACCGCTTCCTTTCTGAAGGACCATGCCCTGAGTGGAAGATCATGTAAACCCCTGAATTCTAGTCGAGCGAAATTATAAAATTTATTATCATCTCCGAGTTAGGCGTCCCATGAACGGTCACAATATCAAGAACACGTCAATGCTGAAAAATACAAAAGATTCTCTGCCATGGGATCCCATATGAAAAAGTCCAACCACAAATTCACCAATATCAGACAGGACCTTCAAATTATCTGTATGTTAAATAAAGGAAATCTAATGAACAACCTGGAAAACATCCACATCGTTCTTGATAAATTAGAAAACGGTGAAGAGAATCTTAACGAAAACGAGCAAAAAAACATCTTATACGAGAACATTAGTAAATACTTGGAATAGGTAAACATAAAACAGACAAGACGGACAAGAGATATAAATCAAACATGACATCGCAGAAGCACAGCCCAATCTCCCTCCTCCCTCACAGGATATTTTAGATGACGACAAAACTCTACTTCCCTTCTCTCCAGAGCTTTGCATGAAATGTCAGGCTGTGCCACATCGTTACTTCACCAGGTCACGCTCAAAGACAAACCCTCCAGACAGCGCAGAATAAACATCTTTTCCAAACAAGAACGAGAGGCAAGATATTCTGTTCTGATGACCTCCATTTTTAAACAAAGCAGTCTCCAAAGAACTTTTATTATTTGTGCTTATTGTGCTAATGTTTTTCTTCTCAATTCTTTCTTTATACAGCTGAAGAGGACCACTAAGTAGTCGAAACATGTCCTGCAAGTTCTAATTTATATTCAATTTTGCCTGAGGCAATAATAAAGTATCGATTAGGTGGTTATTTTACTAACTTCTTGATTATATTCATCAATACGGTCTTGAAATGGACAACTTGTCTCTACTTGAAGACGGAACATGTTTTGTCAAATGTTCGTACTTGTAAAATGTCTAGGTCTACATTATGTCCAGGGTTAGATGTTCTTTCTTTCTTTTTCTTTCTTTCTTTCTTTCATTTTTTTTACATTTCTTTAATTGTCTCGCCGAACAGGTTTTCGGCACTTCCCTCAGGACACTGTCTAGTCACTGGGCTTTCAGACAGGAATCAAAGCTGCCCCTTCTTAACACAAATTAGTATTTTAATATTATCATATATGATTATGTTATCGAGACCAGAACAGATGTTGCACCTTACATACATAAACCCATGGGAGGTTTTGAGATTGCCTATTACTGTTTTGGTTCTAAGATAAGACTAGAAATTTTACGTTTTTGTGTTAAAATGTTATAAAAACTGCAGTCGTTTTACTTGCGCACGTTACATTTAAAAAGTCTGTATCATTTCTGACTCGTACTGACTTGTATAGCAAGCGCGTTTTCAAGCTGAGCTCAAGGTCACGAATAACCATAATTTCTGAACTTTGATGATAGTTTTTCTCTTCCCAATTTGATTGTGATTAGCGATGGGCAGAAATGAACATAATGCATTTGAGAACTTGATTCGAAACCATATTCTTGAGTTCAACATAAAAGTCTGTGTAGGCCTAATTTACGGGATACAAGATTTCCAGAAAGTGACTATGAACAGTATACCAGTGACCAAATTACAATGGAAGGTAAAAAAATAAAAAAAAGGGATTTCACTATCTTGATGGGCGCTTTTGTATCTAATGTGCTTTATTGTGTTAGATTAGATAATTAAAAATTACTTGTGGTCGATTGTTATGTGGCTTGGCGTTATTCGATTTTTCAAAGTGTTTGGCTGATCGAAGTTGCTGAACTGAAAGTAGTTTTCACGGGAAACTGACGAAGTTTCCCCAGTAAAACTGAATGTAAAGTTTCAAGATTTTTTAACTCGCGTACCAGAAATTAATGTTTGAAGCCGGCCCGATGGTCTAACTTGCCTGCCTCTCACCCGGAAAGCCCGGGTTTGATTCCTGGCCAGGTCAAGCATTTTTACCTGGATATGAGGGCTGGTTCCACACCCCACTCAGCCTAAGATTACCTTTAATTGAGGAGCTACCTAATGGTGACACTGCAACCCTGGTCTAGAGAGCCAGGAATAACGGCTGAGAGGATTCGTCACAATGACCATGTGTCACCTCGTAATCTGCAGGCCTTCGGACTGAGCAGCGGTTGCTTGGTAGGCGAAGGCCCAGTGGGGCTGTAGTTTGGTTTGGTGTAGGAGTGTTTCTAGGATTATTATTATCAAATACAGTAGAGACAATACGCGATACTCAGCGAGATATCAAGGGGACAGCTATTAGAGTTCTCTCTAGTGGACTGACCTGAGAACTACTGATTCTGTCACAAGAGCACGTGTATTTGTGTCTGAAGTTTTTGGTGTTATTTATGCGTTTTCAGTGAGTTGACATAATTAAATAGTAGCGTGTCATTCCTTGATATCTCCTCTCAACATGAGGGGAAAGATATTTGCTGTCTGGCTGCACTATGAAGTACAGAAGAATGCGCGGTCTTTCTTCCGTTTCCCTCGTGACAAGAAAATGTAAGTAATATTGTGTTTGCATATATATTCTCCCAGTGATAAAAATATTTTTTTTTGCAAGTTGCTTTACGTCGCACTGACACAGATAGGTCTTATGGCGACGATGGGACAAGAAAGGGCTAGGAGTGGGAAGGAAGCGGCCGTGGCCTTAATTAAGGTACAGCCCCAGCATTTGCCTGGTGTGAAAATGGGAAACCACGGAAAAGAATCTTCAGGGCTGCCAACAGTGGGGATCAAACCCACTATCTCCCGAATACTGGATACTGGCCGCACTTAAGCGACTGCAGCTATTGAGCTTGGTAAAGAGATTTTTATAGTACTTCATAATCTTCTGACCTGCTCAACCCATATTTTAACTGGCTTTAAATATAATACGCATATTTTATTGTTTAGTGCAGCAGTTAACCTTCAATACCGATGTGTTGTTGTAGGTGTGATCTGTGGGTTAGATTTAATTCAGGAAAATACATATGCAGATGTGTGTGGCTGGTTGCGTTCCAAGTTACCCCATTTGAAATGCCGCAATACATTGTCAAGCACTGAAGAAAATATGGGTGATTTAAGAAATGTACATATTTTGTTGAAACAATATGATGATGCAAATTTGCTTTACCGTAATGTAATGGCATTATGGCAAATACTGCTTATGGGGAAAGTTTGAATTTTTTGAGGCTAAATTTATAGATTTTCTTTTTGTTAGTAGGCTTCAAGTTAAAAGGAAAATTGTCCTGCTCTTAAATTTAAATTCATTGAATCGTGTGTAAGGAATGTGCCGACATTTTTGTTGACAAGTGTTTTAATATGATACAATGCTTTTAAATTAGATAAAAAGAAAAATCTAGCCGTGAACGTTCAGGCAGGAATTCTAAAGCTAAAAAAGTAATGCAGCAGTCCATTTCACATCTTGATGATATGTCTAATTTCAGTCTTTAAATAATAACCTGGTAAAACCTGTTAATTCTTCATTCACTTATCCAGAATTGCTTTAGCAACTTTGAAGTAATATCTTAGTAACACTTTCTTTCTAGATGTAATTTATTTATTCATTTCCATATATACATTTCCATTGATATTTGAATTTAGTGCGAATTTTCAGGTCAAGCCACTATGAGTACCACTTGCGACTTGTCTCCCATTTTAACAAGGCTAAATCCGGAAGTGTCGCGTATTGTCTTTACTGTATTTGTTATTATACATTTCATTTTTGTGACGTTTAGCCAAATTGTTGATGGTTCATTCATTTCCAAATTTTCCGTTTTCCTGTGTTTAATGTTTTTATTCGTGGTCCTGCCAAAAACAGAGAATCGAGGTTCCACTGTACTAATTACTGAGGCAATGGAAATGTGTTGCAAACAAGTCAACAAATGGACATCCATACAACAGTGTAGAGGTCGTTTTGATATTTCCAAATTGGTGTTGGTGTACTTTTCTCCTAGTTGCTTTACGTCGCACCGACACAGGCAGGTCTTATTGCGACGACGGGATAGGAAAGGCCCAGGAGTTGGAAGGAAGCAGCCATAGCCTTCATTAAGGTACAGCCCCAGAATTTCCCTGGTGTGAAAATGGGAAACCACGGAAAACCATCTTCAGGGCTGCCGACAGTGGGATTCGAACCCACTATCTCCCGGATGCAAGCTCACAGCCGCGTGTCCCTGATTGTCATGATCAATAATGTTTCTCAACTACTGTGCTGAAATTTTTCAAAAGGGCTAATTAATTTATGATATTTTGCCACATTGTTACAATGTTTGAAATTTACTAAGTTTTAAATGTTGAAGTTGAAAGTTAAATGTTTAAAATTTTGTCTGAAATACCTAGCGTTTTTCTTTTTCTTGCTGAGTAGTGTAGTATTTTGGAATGAAGTGGAATATTTTACCTGCTAAATGTAAAGGAGTAGAGTTGCGACCCTGGGCATCACGGCAATTTATATTTTCTGATGTAACAAGCCTCTGCACTCGAGCAAGATTTCCCTTCTTCGCAGCATCAAGAAGTGCAGCATTGCCACGAAGAAGATCAGCTACATCTTGATCTCCATCACGGACTAAATCAAGGGGAGTTGCTCCATCTCTATTCTTCTTACTTGCATCTGCACCATGCTAGCAAGAAACAAAAACAAGTCATATGTAGTAAACTAATTATTAGATACCGAATGTTACCATTTCTCTTTACATTTGATACTCTAGACTTTGAGTTTAAGATTTTTCACTTTATGATAAAAGTTTTCAATGATGCCAACTTAACATTAAAATAATTATGTATTTTCCCTATTTAATAAACAGTAAAAAGAGCAGAAGCTGCCAAATGGATGGACATCAGCATTTACACACCAACTTCGCAAGAAAGTAGACAAGACAGATGTTAACTGAATCATGAGCAAGCTTGTTTCCTGTCAGTCGGCTGTCTGTCGTAAGGATACGTCTGGGAAGTTTGCTTCTCTTTTCTACCTGACACTCATCTTCATCGCTGGAGCTCTCACGAAGAGGAAAATGCCGTGGGTTATCACGTTTCCTGTGTTCAACTTGGCCAGTAGCAGTTGACAGTGATTCACCGATTCACTCTGCTTGCTTGCTTCAATTGCTGTGAATGTACTCGACCCCTCCCATCCACAGGAGGTCCAACACATTATACCAAATCGCAATCCATGTCCGCGCCTAGGTCGCCCCTTTTAGTCGACTCATACGACAGGCAGGGGGTACCGCGGGTGTATTCTACATGTGCGTCCCCCACCCGCAGGGGTTAGTGTGTTTGGTCCGCGAGAGGTATTTTATTTCCCTCAAGTCCGCCGGCAAGCCGGTTAGGACCCCCCTATCCGCCACCTGGGATGCGCCACGTGGGAGTATCACCTCTCCCCCTGCTACGCCTTTGTAGCAGTTTCGTGGGTAAAATATATAGACGAAGACCACACTAAGTTAAGAGTAGTCACCACACCAGAACTACAAACTGAATTAATATGACATGTTCATAGAATAACTGGTCATGCCGGTATAGATAAAGCAGGAAACTTTCACTTGGAAGAACCTGCGAGTGTCAGTCAGGAAAGCACTCATCAGGTGTGATGTTTATCAAGAGGTCAAACCAAACCCCTATTTAATTAAGCAATCACCAATTCCACTCTTACCCACTAAGTCTAGACAGTTATACGCAATGGACATACATGGAAAAATCCCACGATTAAACCAAGGAAATCAGTTCATCTTGGTTATTATGGACTTGTTTTCCAAATACACAACATTATTTCCGATGTTAAAAGGCGAACACAAACCAAGTCCTATGATGTATCACTACGAACATTATACCAGCTATGGGTAAACCAGAGAGTCTTCTTACAGATCACAGCTCACAATTCACATCAGCCCAATTCAGAAATGCATCACGGGAACTTGAAATTAGACGTGCTTTCTGTTCGATAAGGAACCCCGCAAGTAATCCATCTGAAAGAATAATGCAAGAAATTGCTAAATTTTGTAGAATTTTTATTCGAAACGAGCATTGCAAATGGGTCAACTTATTACCTGTAATAGCAGACTGCATAAATAACACAGTCCATGAGGCAACTGGAAAAATACCATCAGTGGTACATCTCAACCATTACCCAGTCAGGCCGCGGCATAAGGTATTAATTGCCCAGCAGATGCAAGACTGTCACAAGAGTTGTGTGTACAGTAGGTGGCCCGCACACTTACAAGAACAAGCACAACGCCACTTACGGCGAATGGGAAGGAAACTGTATCATCATGCACTTAGGGAAGGTGAATACGTACTTGTGCGATGACCCGGTATTTCCGAACCTATGGCCAGGCATTATGCTAAATCTGTACCATTGTACACAGGACCATATCACACAGTTCAGTCACTACATAACAATGCATATAAGATTGCAAATTTAGATAGCTCAAATGAACAGATTTTCAATGTGGCTAATCTTAAGCTGTTCAGAACACCAGCAACAGGAATACCACCCCAGGTGAATGTGGAAGAATGTTCTGCAGGGGCAGTGCCAGAAGAAGAAGGGGAGGAGACAGAAACTACTTCAATGGAGGGTGAAGAAGAAGAAGAAAGCACCCAATTCAGCTCAGAATCAGAAGAAGACATTCCACCTCCAGTACAAGAGAAACCCCAGGTACCACAGACTTAATAGAAAATGAAGAAGAAGGAAGAGCGGACTTTCCAACTTGCTTACAGGAGACAAGGGAACTGAAAGAGATCATGCAGCCTATTCTGAACGATGTTCTAGCAGAAAGGAGGAAGATATTTGAGGAAAGAAGACAGCCACTCCAAGAATAGTTAATAAGTAGAATCAACAGAGGAACTCATCAAGCTAATTTGGATATGGTTGCACAACAGAACTATGATTTTACGGTGTGGAAATCTTCCTCATAACCTTGAAAGGTTTCCATATTAAGTGGGAAGCATTTGCCCCATATCCCAAATTGATAGAAAATTACATGATTGTTAAATGCAATATTGATATGGCAAATACAGCTAGCACTGCCTACTTCCACTCAGGCAGCATGGCATGTCTAATATAATTCTTGGGACAGAACCTTAAGCTCGGTCACTAGCTTTAAAGCACATTCCAGGATGTTTCAAAATAATTGCACTTACCAATAGCCCTCCAATAAACTTGAAGATCCCGGCAACTACATATTTTCGTTGCCATGTTCTCATGGGAAGGACACTAAGGGTTGTTAAACCACACCCTAGTGCAGAACAAAGAATTGAGGGAAGACAGAGAAAGAATGTTTGAGAAGGATGCAACGATGACGACCACCCCTCGGTGACAAGTGGTTACGTCCAAACATAAGAACATCAAGTACCCTGAGGCAAAATCCAGCCAATCACAAAGCTCCAAATTGTACTTTTGAAACCAGCGCCTCAAAAAATTTAGTCGATCTTGGATATCTAGCAGATATTAAGGCTCGGAAATAGGATCCCAACGAGGGATGAAAATACCATATCTGTGGTGTAATTTCTGCAATTAATTATATGTGTTAGAAGTTTATTTGTGAAAGTGTGTCGTTATAACACGTATCCCGCTCTGTGAGACAAGTGTCGACATTTCACACCAACGTACAGTGCATCTTAGACAAAACACCTACGATCGATTTTTGACGCAACACTCTTAAGAGTATTTGTAAGAGTATTGTGAATTCTATTAAAGCTAACAGAACGTGGATAAAACTTGTGTGAGAAAGTTAATTTTGCTTATGAAATCTATTCCGACTGCAGACGGATATCAGCTACGCAAAAATCCTGAGGGCATGGAACCAAGCCCAGTGTGCCCAGGAACACACAAATTAAGCCCAACTACCGCACACATTCTCAGTATTCTCGATGTTCTCAGTGAGGGAAGATCAGTACGTCTCAGTGTCCCGCGAACGATCTGTCTTTGTGTCCAGCGAACTCTAATAATGTGGAGAGTAACTCCTAGAGTAATTCGTTCGCCAATAACAGTCATCGATAGAGTAAGTTACTCATGAATTTTGAATTTTTCCTGTATTAACTCACGAACAATGATGAGGGATGTTTATTTCAATAATAATAATAATAATAATAATAATAATAATAATAATAATAATAATGTTATTTGCTTTACGTCCCACTAACTACTTTTATGGTCTTCGAAGACGCCGAGGTGCCAGAATTTAGTCCCGCAGGAGTTCTTTTATGTGCCAGTAAATCTACCGACACGAGGCTGTCGTATTTGAGCACCTTAAAATACCACCGGACTGAGTCAGGATCGAACCTGCCAAGTTGGGGTTAAAAGGCCAGCACCTTAACCAACTGAGCCACTCAGCCCGGCAACGTTTATTTCAGTCCAGTCATTACTGTAAGTAATTATAAACTATACAAGCATTTTGCTCAGTGAGAGGTGATACAATTTTCAAGTTAAGAATCTCAGTGGGATAAGAAACTATTTAACCGTATGGCATATCAGGTATTCTCGTATTTTCGTTTTATCATTCTTGTTACAATGATCAGCCACTTAAATTACCATATTTACTTATGTATTAGACCCCCTCGCGTATTACATCCCCCTTGGCTTTTCGAGACACAGAAAATTAAAAAATAAAACTTGCATATAAGACCGCCCAATGTAGTTCATCAAAGAACGATTCCACTTTGAAGCAGCTACAAGCCTTCTATAGCTCTGATGACATCAGACGAATCTGTGAATAGTTTCATCTGTATGACTCGCGCAATGAAAACACGAGTCGAAGTCATGCGGTACATCTGTGTTTCGTGGTTAAGAAATGTCTGCCTCTGCAGTGTAAGCCTATTGGACCTCTGATGACGTCTCACAAATGGGTGAACAGTTTTGTGTGTGACCCGTGCATTGCAAGCACGCATCGGTCATGTATATATGTCTGTGTTTTGTAGTTAAGAATGTCCGCCAGCGTAATGAATAGCACAATTAGCTGCCATTCTCGGGAGCCTGAGTTCGATTCCCCGTACCGTATTGAGATTTACGAATGCCAGGAAGGTTGATGATTTGCAGTAAAAATGGTACATGCAACTCCCTTCCACTGGGAACCTGTCTAAAAAAGAGCTGCACCACCTCGGTATGAGGAAATGAGTTTACTTTAGCTGAGAAATATTCACGGTTGTTGCTAGACCTGTTAATATAAGTAGGTGAAATCATTAACAAAGTGATTGTTTAATATCTCGTAACTCGGGCCAAAACTCGTGATAAAAACAATCCAATCACAATTGTTTTACTCGCCAACGTATGTAACAAATATTTTATTTATTTATTTATTTATTTATTTATTTATTTATTTATTTATTTATTTATTTATTTATTTAGTCTGATCCAGGACACCCTAGATTTGCCATAAGACACAGAATAATACACAATAACAATTTTGAGGGAAGATAAAGAAGATTAATGTTTAAAAAATGATAGGTTACAATTAACCATGTTAAATGGCATGAACTCCATATAAATGGTGACGAAGAATCGAAACGGAGTATTTGATGAGTGAGACGACTATCTCATCTTGTAGACTTCTCGCTAGTTTATATTTTTGTCCCCACTTACTTTCAACAATTTTTGGAGATGCCAAACAAAACATACTAGGGTATGCGTTAATAAAAAAAAAAAAAGAGACAACGAACGAACAAACGAAATTAAACATTATGATAATAAAACGCATTACCGCCACACCTGTAGATATCCATAAAAGCGACTATACCATACCTAACCTAAACAATGTGGTCTCTCTTATCTCATTTACAGCTGTTTAGGTAAATCCTGATGTGATAAATGTAGAGAAATAAGCATGAAATATACTTAAAAATAAGGGTCTCACTTTCAACAGCTGCAGTTATCAACAGAATGCTTCCAGTCACAATGCATTACATTCGGAAATACAATTCATAACATACCCTAGTTATCAGCTGCTGGTTTGGCATGCTTTCAACAACATGGCTTTATTCAGAAGGAGTGGCTTCTGCTACAAATACACCAGCTGGGAATATCAGAGACCATTTCCAGAAACCATTTGGAAATAGCTTCACACAGTTTGGATTCTACAGTCGGGAACGAAACTATTTTTAAAAGGTTCAAAAAGACGGGACCTCCAATGCTCTGTCTCGATTGCATTTGCAGTGCATGGCTGACGAGGTGGCAGTGAAGAAGACGTCACTTGGAATGACAACACTCTGGTAGCAGGGAAGTTAGTGGCGCAAGACAATTAAAATGAAAGCAGTGATCAGGTTTACTGTGTAGTAGGCCTACTGCTCAACTGACAAAGACAAAAGACTGGCCATTGAGTTATTTTGTATCAATACTGCATAATGTGATAATACAATACCCTTATCCCTTTTCTCTATGGGGTCGAGTATGAAGCGAGACAAATCTTCGTAGCGAGTTTTTAAGTCCGACCCTTCCTGACGTTGAACTCATCAGAGGAACGAATGATGTTATATGAGTAACTAAAACGGATTATATTTATTTTATATGTTGGCCTAAAAGTAGTGTTCACCATTTATTAACTTTTAGCATTTAGAAATACTGCCTTCCAGCAAAAATAGCCAGTATAACTCAAATACATTCATAGGCTTTGTTAAAGAACACTGTAGAATGTTTACATGTACAAATTATAGCCCTTTACGGCCTAGAAGTCAAGTGTTCACTGCACAAAATTTGAGGTTATCGCATATTGGACCCAACTTTACTTTTTTTTTTTTTGGCTGTAAAAGTGGGGAAAAAAGGGACCTAATACACGACTAAATACGGTTAGCCAGGCAGAATAGAATCTGCTAACGAAGACAGACTGTATTTGTTTGATGTTGGGGACATGCAGCAATTGCCTGAGGAATGTCCTGTTGCAGTTCATTCAAGCTAGGAGAATTCGTAGAAATGCAAGGTGTACGACCTCGAACGTAAATACAACACCGGAGCTCGACAAGGGGGAGGTAATCCCAAAGGTCCCGTTACACGAAGGAAGTTCCAAGCCCAGCTGTTTAGCAGTCGGCGAAGGAGAGGTTTAGTATTAATGGAATACCGGAATCATGTGTAGCGTCAGAATACTAGCGTATTCGTGTGTAAAGCCCACATATCTAATTAAATGTAATAAAATAGAGTGTAGTTTTATAATTAGTGTAACATCAAGATCCGTGTGCAATACTCAAGCAATCATATCAGGATACGCCAAGTCAAGTCAACCCCGTCATACGTCCCAATCATGATGTCTTAAACTAAATAGCCAACTGGACGACGGATGGAGCAGCCGCAAAACCACCAATATGAGTAACTGAAAATTTAATCTGAGGTGGTGTTTGTTGTAAATAATGTAAATATTGATTTGTCTAGTACGCGAGCTGTCGATATTGATAATTCAGTAGCTTAATTTTCATTATAGTTTAGTCATGTTGTGATTACATCACAGTCATCACATTGTAAATAGTTTTTCAGCAGTCGTGCATTTAGATTTGATTTAAAAGCATTTCTACGCAAGCTTTGAGGCAGATATTTGTTATATTGGTGAGACAGATTTCATAATGGTGAAGCTACTTATGAAGTTTTATTCTAATAGTATAAACTCCGTAAAATCTTATTATCTTGGGGAAATGAGGCATGTATTGGCAGTATCTGTGGTATTTCGCGCAGGCGACATTTGTAGTCGCGATTTTCCTTGTTCACGCCTCTTTGAGACCATTCGATATTGTTTGATTCTTTCTTTAACCATTCAATAGATTAGTCTTTGAGGCTAGTGTTATGACTGATAATGTAGTTGTGGGAAGATTATGGTAACGTTGAGTGGTCCGTTACGGTAAAGATTCAAGAGCATTAATTACGAATTGTATCCAGAGAGTAATGATAGAGATGTTAATAGATCAGCAGGTTAGCTGGCAGACATGTTATATGAAAATGAGAATAACGATGTAAATAATTCATATCCCGGCGGGAAAGCTGTGAGATCAATGATGGTGAGAATACAGACGTCAGAAGTGTGTGAAGCTCTATACGTAATGATGATATAATCGACGTTACGAGTACAATTAAAGAGTCCACGATGATTAAAAAAATGGATAAATGTTGATAAGCAAAATGAAATTTAGATAGTGCTCACAAGGTTGATACTAATGGACATAACTTCAATTAAATACCCACACAACTGATTATCAAGCATTTACATGTGTAACGATTACATAAGGTATGCTGACTTGTTCAGCGTAGCCAGGATCATATGTTTCATGAAAATAATATCAAATGGTGTTTTCTTTTTTTGTCAGGAGTAAGATGTCGCAGATTATAATGCATTTGTTAATTTGAGTTGGTGATAACGTCATTTGGTTAGCTATTCGTGCGCTATGTTTGTTTTGATTATTATGCTTCATTCTGCCATGAGAGGCTCTTTTAATCAAAGTAGGGAAAGAACAGCCATGATAAACATGAATCTCGGTCATGGTCACTGATGATTTTAACAAAGAGTATCCAGGGACGTTGAAATCGCGGTATAGTAATTATGTAAACGGATATTCAGTTAAATTTTGATGTTGCGTGAATTATGCGTGATGTGCGTGTGTATATAAATTAGGGTATAATAATTTTCCCATATCTTTATTCCAGATTTCTTTTCCCTGCTTAGGCAGTGATTGACTATGGTGAACAGTATAGATATTGTTATGTGTGATGTGATAAGACGGAAGATTTTCCGCTGTGTAAATAGAGTAATGTAAGATAATGAGAGCTTGCGTCAAACAACCCAAACATCATCTTAGAATTCACTTCTTGGTTAAAGAACAGCAAATATAATAATTTTATAACTTCACTGAACAGCAAACCCTACATTTATATAAAAATTTGTCTTGTCAAGAGTTAGGTAGTGATCCTGTAGTTGTGAACAGGTGTTGATATTTGTCATGTCTTTGTAAGGTAATTTAGGTCCAAGTGAGATCAGTGGTGATCAACACTTATTATGGTATAAATAAAACAGCTGTTCAGTTGATAAATCATTCAATTTATCTTGAGGTAATTGACATCCCACATTATGGCTTGACACAGTGATCTATTATTTGATTGGTATAATTTGTGAACTTATATAAACCATTTTCTTAACATCTAGTATTCCGTGTATAATTTATAGGTCAGGTGGAGATACTTAGCCATCACCGATCTATAAATAAAAACTTGCAATGATAATATAATTTAAGTTTGAAAGGTGTGATAAGGGAGGCAATGAATCCCAGTGACCATGGAATATTCTGAGTTAGTTATAATTTGTTTCATTTTTACAATTCGATAATTGTGTATTCTTAATTAATCTCGGTTTGAATTTACAATCAGGGTCAACACACTGGTGATTGATGCAACTGGAGTAGAAGCGACTAATGTATAATGTAACTTATCTTGAATCTGATGCAGATTTGTTATGAATGATGTTTTCCATGGAGTTAATTAGTTAGCATACATCATTTGAGAATCCAGTATTTAGTTGTTATTTAAATTGGAGATCGTTCAGTAGTCCTTCATATTCCCATTGAATTAAATCTAGTTACACTTATTTGCGCACATGTTTGAATCAGTGGATTTAATATTATTTTAATTATATTTTATTGTTATTTTTACTTGGTCATTTCATCATTCAATTCTTTTCTTTAATAAAATTTATTTAAGCATAGTCTGGGTCAATTTTACAGTTATTTCAGTAGAGTAGTTTAATCTAGCAACCTTATCCTCCTATCATAAGCACCCCAACAGTCTAGAGAACGTCACCATCCCTGAAGAAGAGAGTCGCCTCCGGTGAGTAACTTTTTTCTACAGGGCTAGCCGAGGCAGAAGGAAGAGAGAAGAAATCACTGCAGATATCACCAGGTAAAGGGTGCAATGGTTAAAATAATAAATTCTGAGCATGCCAGCCAGGCTAGAAAATTAACAAATAAATTTAAAAACACGAAACTAAAAATGGCCAAAATATCTAAGTACTTGAAATTTCTTAAGAATTGTCTAGCAAATAAATTAATTCCAAAACATTTGAAGTCAGTAGAGAGGAGGGGCATTTTGCATAGACATGACAGGGTGACTCAGTTGAAAATGAATCAGATATGGTTGAAAAGTGAAATTAGGTTCTTATATATTAAGAAAAGCCATCTGAACCAGGACTTGTATGACCTTCATCTGCAGATTACAAAAGATTTTCCAGATAAAAGAAAGTGTAGAGGATTCACTGTATTTCATTCTCAAAAAGAAGCAGGATACATTAGAGAGGAAGTCTGAATTATTGAGAGGCAGAAAAAAGAGAAAGGAAACAATCAAGAAGACAATAAGAGATCAAATAGTAATGAAATTAAATTCTATCCTCCAGGTAAGAATTTAACAGATACAGAATTTAGCGCGGAAGAAATGACAATATTAGAAATAGGGCCTAAGCATAATCGGATCAAAATTTGTAATAATAATAGGAGGGAAGTAATGGAGATAATAGCAGAGGTAGAACAGGTCATATCCAAGGTGGAATTTGAGGAACAAGAAGCGACAAGGCATGAAGTGGGAAAAATATTGTCTAAGATAATAGAGTACAAAGATAATGAAGTGATCATAATGAATAAGAAAATCAAAGGATTGAAAGGGAAAATTGAAAGAAATAACATTACAGTAAACAAAGCAGATAAAGGTAATACGATCGTTGTAATGAATAAACAAGAATATATTGATAAAACAGAGGAGTTTCTAAGGAATGACAAGTTCACTTTAATTAAGAAAGATCCGACGTAGTTCAAAAGAATTTTAAAAAGATGTTGAAAGAAGTAGGATTTGTTTTAGACTCAAAGGACGCGAATAGTCTAATAAATATGAACCCAGGAATGCCCACTATGAGGGCATTGCCCAAAATCCATAAGCAGAAAGTCCCATAAGACCGATAGTAAACTACAGAAATAGTCCGACGTACGGGTTAGCCAAATTTATACAGGTATTCTTACGAAAACATTTTAAATTCACAACAGAGACAATAGTCAGTATACAAGCGATTTCTGTAACAGAACAAGGTATACTGAAATGAAGGAAAATTGCACAATTCATAGTCTCAATATTAAAAACACATATTCCAACATCCCCATCTCTAAAACAATAAATATTGTTAGAAGGAATTAAACAGAACATAGCAGTTTAACTAAAATAGATTTTGAAGAATGTATCAAGTTGTTAGCATACACATTAGAGAACAATATTATTTCAGATATAACAACAAAATATACAAACAGGAGAACGGTTGGCTATGGGTTCCCCAGCGTTGGGCATTGTGGCCAATATTTACATGGACTATTTGGAATCAAATAAAATAATTGAGAAAATTAAAATATTAATCAAATGGTTGACATATGTGGACGACATTTTCATTATTATAGATAACAAATTTACAATTGAATAGAGTAAGAGGAAGGAGGATCGCTGAACTACTTAGATGTCAAAATAACGAGAAATGGTAGAGAATTAGAGTACCAGGGGTTTAGAAAAGAAACGACCACTAGCACTATTATTAGGAAGGACTCCAACCATCCAGGGCAGGAGAAGGCAACATTTTACAGTATGATCAGCAGGGCCCTTAAATTCCCCTTAAAAAGACAAGCTTTTTTTAAAAAAAAAGATGAATACTATATATGAGATCGCGAAGAGAAATGGATATACGAAGAAATATCTAGATAAAATAAAGAGCAAGTTAATAAATAAACAGAGATCAACCTTAAAAGAAAAGAAAGGAAGAATGTAGTGGTAATAACATTCCACAACAGACACTGATACAGAATAAAAAAAAGACTTTAGCAAAAAGGGCAATGACATTGCATTTAAGACAAAACAATAAAAAGAGAATATTATTCAATTCACATAAGGTTAAAAGGTCCAGTAGATTCAATAAATCAAGAGTATATTGCATTAGGTGCTAAAGTTGTGGAAAGAAATATATTGGATAATCAGGGAGGAGTTTGGAGACGAGATACAAGGAGCACGTGAATGCAGTAAGACACAAAAGATTCTCAGCTATGGGTGAACACATGGAAGAGTACAATCATAATTTTACAGAAATAAAGATATGGAAATAGTGCACACGACAACGAAAGGAAAATTAATGGACGCTCTAGAGAAAATAAGTATATATATTGACCAGAGAAGCAATAATGAAAATAATTTAAATGAACCACTGAATGAAGAAAATGCGATGTACAGATAAGCATACAATCATATAAGGAAGAAGGAGAGAAGCAGAGAGCAAAAGAAATAGTTCCGGTCATAGACACGCTCCCTCTCCCTTCCCTACATTATGCAACCGGCAACATAGCCTCGTAAGGTCATTGACAGCAAGCAAATGAGCAAGGACATGTTTGTTTGCTTCAGACTAGTGTAATGTTGTTTTAATTTATGGATACATTTGGTAACCAGTTGAAAATGAAGTCAGTAAAATAAAACATACATAAAATTCTCTAAGCATCTGAGCTGTAGGCTTTTTCGTAAAAAAGTCTCTAAAGTCGGTTTGTTGATTATTTATTTTAAAGAATTTGATGGTTAAAATGGCTAGCATGGTCGGACGGGATTAAGAAGAGAAACTTCCGATTAATGTGAAAGGTCTCAAGAAAAAGAGCAGTAAGTTAATCGACAAGTATTGGAATAAATAAGGTAATTGAATCACAGATTATAAATTTAAATACACTGACTGACAGTGACAATGCAACACCAAGGAGGAGTGGTTCGAAAGGGATGAAAGTTGGGGAAAAAACAGAGACGGCACGGACGAATAATTGATGTTTATTTCAAACCGATATGCAGGTTACACAATGCGCATGGCATCGACTCAGTAGGATGTAGGACCACCGCGAGCGGCGATGCACGCAGAAACACGTCGAGGTACAGAGTCAATAAGAGTGCGGATGGTGTCCTGAGGGATGGTTCTCCATTCTCTGTCAACCATTTGCCACAGTTGGTCGTCCGTACGAGGCTGGGGCAGAGTTTGCAAACGGCGTCCAATGAGATCCCACACGTGTTCGATTTGTGAGAGATCCGGAGAGTACGCTGGCCACGGAAGCATCTGTACACCTCGTAGAGCCTGTTGGGAGATGCGAGCAGTGTGTGGGCGGGCATTATCCTGCTGAAACAGAGCATTGGGCAGCCCCTGAAGGTACGGGAGTGCCACCGGCCGCAGCACATGCTGCACGTAGCGGTGGGCATTTAACGTGCCTTGAATACGCACTACAGGTGACGTGGAATCATACGCAATAGCGCCCCAAACCATGATGCCGCGTTGTCTAGCGGTAGGGCGCTCCACAGTTACTGCCGGATTTGACCTTTCTCCACGCCGACGCCACACTCGTCTGCGGTGACTATCACTGACAGAACAGAAGCGTGACTCATCGGAGAACACGACGTTCCGCTATTCCCTCATCCAAGAAGCTCTAGCCCAGCACCATGGCAGGCGTGCACGTCTATGCTGTGGAGTCAATGGTAGTCTTCTGAGCGGACGCCGGGAGTGCAGGCCTCCTTCAACCAATCGACGGGAAATTGTTCTGGTCGATATTGGAACAGCCAGGGTGTCTTGCACATGCTGAAGAATGGCGGTTGACGTGGCGTGCGGGGCTGCCACCGCTTGGCGGCGGATGCGCCGATCTTCGCGTGCTGACGTCACTCGGGCTGCGCCTGGACCCCTCGCACGTGCCACATGTCCCTGCGCCAACCATCTTCGCCACAGGCGCTGCACTGTGGACACATCCCTATGGGTATCGGCTGCAATTTGACGAAGCGACCAACCTGCCCTTCTCAGCCCGATCACCATACCCCTCGTAAAGTCGTCTGTCTGCTGGAAATGCCTCCGTTGACGGCGGCCTGGCATTCTTAGCTATACACGCGTCCTGTAGCACACGACAACACGTTCTACAATGACTGTCGGCTGAGAAATCACGGTACGAAGTGGGCCATTCGCCAACGCCGTGTCCCATTTATCGTTCGCTACGTGCGCAGCACAGCGGCGCATTTCACATCATGAGCATACCTCAGTGACGTCAGTCTACCCTGCAATTGGCATAAAGTTCTGACCACTCCTTCTTGGTGTTGCATTTGCTCTGTCAGTCAGTGTATAATGTTTTCTCTTTTTAGGACTTAAGGAAAGGAGAAATTTTCAAGAAAAGAGCAGAAAATATTTTAAATTCAACAACAGTGACTAAACAGGTGCTATTTATTTTATGAATTGAATATTCTATTTTAAAGTGTTTTACTAAATGACAAAGCAAATGTAAATTTAGACACAGATCAACATTTTAATTTCTTTTTTAGATGTAAATCAGGACATAAGTTCCAAGAGCAGGGCAGATTTAAAAATGTTAGCATATAGTGACTAATTTAATAGGTTTTATTCATTTTATGATTTGAAATTATTCCATTTTAAAGCTAGCAAGCAAGCAAGCAAGCAAGCAAGCAAGCAAGCAAGGAAGGAAAAGTTGAAACACAAAGAAAGAAATATTTTAACAATTTCAAGATTTATATATAATTGTTCTGTCGATAACTATATTAGTACAAATGTGTCAAGTCCAAAGATTTCCTCTTGATGTTTTGGCACCGCTGAAGAAGAGAGTAGTTAGCTCTCGAAGCATGTACGGTAATCAAGTGTAATGAAATATGTCAAGTATTGACAAGGCGGGAAAGTGTTCTATAGAAACTGAATATAAGTCAATACGGACAGGATTAACCAACAGCAGTAAGCTGTCACATGACAAATAATCACTTCACTTCTTTTTACCAATAAACACAATAAATTCAAGGTAATGCCAACAACTGTTCTTGTGATAAGATGATTTAAATTAGTGTGGTACGACTGAAGATAAAATAGTCTATAGTGCAGCACAAGCAGATTTTTGACAGGTCATTTGTGGGTGCCGTTAAGTAATAAGGCTTCCACATACTGTAGGCCTATTCCATTAAAAAGTTATATAAAGATGCAGGCAATGGTAAAGCGGTGTACCATTCATATAAAAATAGAAACTGCTAGTTTGACAGTTAGCACGTTTTTATTATTCACCGGAGAGTCTGTCCGAACCAATACCGAATACTGCTGAAGTTCTGTGTTCAAGATGGCGGCCGAAGGCGCTTAATCGCGTATGGCAAGTATAACCTCGCGAGAAATTCATGCTTGATCAAAGTGACCATAAAACAGTGTTTAATTACCCACTGGTCAGAAACCTAAAGCTTTAACTAACAATTCATTATACAACTGTTTTAGGAAGAAGTGATCTGCTATAATACGTAGATACTGTAGCTACTTCTATGAGCCCATGGGCAAAAGAATGTGTTTTTTCACATCTTTTAATAGTCTCCTGTTACCTTAACAGGCTCCAGTAGAGAATTATTGATATTTGTTCTCTCGACTTTTTCACACTTTTTAGTGCTCTCCTTCATCTCCTGAAACACTACACACACAATGCAAAATGTACTAATGTGTAATTAAGTGATACCATCGCCCTGTTTGATAGTTTTTAATGGGATATACAATAGTACGTTTTCCTGTTTAACACGATTTTCGTCGTCGTCCTGTGCAGAAATGTACTAGCAAGGTTTCCCTGTATTGCATATGTGCATCATTATATTTTGTATAAATTTCTGGTTGGGTAAGAGTTTGTAAACATGGCCTAGCAGTAAAGATTGTGCAACCTGGAAAACCGCGACTATATCGGGAAAGACGGTTGAATTTACAAGTAACTATTCTCATTTTGGTTCCGTATTGAAGATGACGTATGTCTCGAATATTATTACAATATTTTTTTAAGTCCACCTGTTCAATACAATACAATATAAACCACTATTTCATATGGTTAAAATTTTATACATAATACATAAAAGTCAATGGTACATGTTTCACCCTTCTTTACGGGCATCATCAGCCATATCAATCCTAAAAATAATACATATGAAGTCTTTCTAACCTTATGAATTATGAATAATGATTTCGTAAAACATTATACAATAACATCTAAAACAACGATAATGCACCAAGGTGTGTTTAAAAAAAAACAGTTTTTGAAGATTAAAACGTGGTTAAACATGAATATTTGAGAGTTTAAAACTAAAATGGATCCTTTCGTTGTATATCGTTAAGACTGTGACGGCCTTGAGTGCAAACACAATCAAAGGGGGATGTTCCTTCAATTCCCATAGTATGAATCCAAGATGGTAAAATCACTGTCAGTTATTTAAAACAGAAGTGTGAACGTAATAAACATGTTAAAATGTGTATACGGTTGATATATCTGAAAGTAGAAAAGAAAATGGAACTTTTATTGGAGGTGTTGCTAATGATAACGTATGTCAAAGCTAGCGGGTGTCAGTAAATTATGTTGGTAGTCAATTGGATCCAAAAGACGGTCAAGTTGGTGTTATAACCCCGTTGAAGCATTTGTTGGAAGAAATGATCGAGTTCTTTCTGATACAAAATGAAGAAATATGACACTAATATTGCTTTCAGAACAGTAAATACAAATCAAAGTATATTTTTTAATCATAATAAAGTCAATTATAAAAACAGCCATTTTTTGAGATCTGGTATTTACAGATTAACTTGTGCACAGTGTGGATTTAGTTATGTTGGACAGACTGGGCGCAGCTTCTATACGAGTTATATGGAGCATTACAATGCCTTAAAACACAACAAATATTCAGCGATGAGCTCACACATGAGTGAAACAGGACACCAGTTTACATCAATTGATAAGGATCTCACTATTCTAAAATGTATAGGCAAACGAAAACTTATGTATGAATTAGAAAATCTTTACATCTTTTTAGACCAAGCCTATAACAAAAACCATAATCTTAATGATGCCACAAAGGCAAGAAATCCTTTAAATGAGCTAACTCCAAAGTTATTAGGCATTGTGAATTCAAAACATAATACAATCCCGCGAACTTTTAGAACTTCTTGTTCTAAAGCTTTCACCACCTCGTCAAATGTTAGGCCCGCCCATCTTGCTCCTAACAACCTTCCAATAATAACACATGCACGCAAGGATCCACCCACCCTTACCCCCCCACCTCCGTGTCCTTCACTGCCTCAGTCACACCGTTATAATACTAGAAGTAGAAAGCTCAGTCAAGCTAGCGTTGCTGGAACAGCCCGACGTACTTAATACGCACCGTACGAGTAAGTACCGCCTTAGGCATTTTTGATGTACAGGAAATCTCTTGTACAGTATTATTTCAACTTTCTTTAACATTTTGTTTCGGAAAGAACTCGATCATTTCTTCCAACAAATGCTTCAACGGGGTTATAACACCAACTTGACCGTCTTTTGGATCCAATTGACTACCAACATAATTACTGACACCCGCTAGCTTTGACATATGTTATCATTAGCAACGCCTCCAATAAAAGTTCCATTTTCTTTTCTACTTTCAGATATATCAACTGTATACACATTTTAACATGTTTATTACGTTCACACTTCTGTTTTAAATAACGGACAGTGATTTTACCATTTGTATTCATACTATGGGAATTGAAGAAACATCCGCCTTTGATTGTGTTTACACTCAAGGCCGTCACAGTCTTAATGATATACAATGAAAGGATCCATTTTAGTTTTAAACTCTCAAATATTCATGTTTAACCACGTTTTAATCCTCAAAAACTGTTAATTTTTTTTTTAAACACACCTTGGTGCATTATCGTTGTTTTAGATGTTATTGTATAATGTTTTACGAAATCATTATTCATAATTCATAAGATTAGAAAGACTCCATATGTATTACTTTTAGGATTGATATGGCTGATGATGCCCGTAAAGAAGGGTGAAACATGTACCATTGACTTTTATGTATTATGTATAAAATTTTAACCATATGAAATAGTGGTTTATATTGTATTGTATTGTATTGAACAGGTGGACTTAAAAAAATATTGTAATAATATTCGAGACATACGTCATCTTCAATACGGAACCAAAATGAGAATAGTTACTTGTAACTTGGTAGCCAACCAGGCAAAATCCAAATTAAATAGGTTTATCAATCTTAAAATTAAAATATCCAAGTTGTCTAAAGTTATAACATTTTTAAAACAATGTTTAAAACTAAAATTGATCCCAAAAATTTTTGAAACCTAAACAAAGAAAGAACTTAACCGTCCCAAGTATGAACAAAGTCCAAGACAAAGTAAATGTAATATGGTTAAGGAATGAAATTAGGTCACCATACAAGAAGAAATCACAATTGAACTTACAACTATATAAAACTCATTTAACGGTAACTCAGACATTAGCCCCATTAGAATGGAACACTTTCCAACTTCACGTAGACTACAAAATGATGGTTTTACTTGACAAGAAACAGGCTACTTTAGACAAGAAATTATCACATTTAAAAGAATCTCAAATGCAGTCCAGTGTACATAATACAGATAAACAAAGAACAAGTCTTTCAAATGTTCACACACCTACAATTGTTAATTTAACCAACGTGCAGTTTTCTGGAACAGAAACGGAACTCCTGAATAAAGGTCCAAAGTATAACTGGCCTAGTGAAAAAAAGGACTTAGATATTATTACCACAGTGGCTGAGGTAGAGGCCAACATTTCTGAATTCCCCTTTGAAGTTCAAAATGACATTAGATTTGACATAAAAAAGAAATTACCTACACTAGCTAAAGAACTTAATGCTAAATCCGACTCTAATCAAAAAACTTTAATACGTAATTTAAGAACTAAAATAGAAGATAATGCCATCATAGTCACAAAAGCTGATAAGGGAGGGTCTATAGTACTAATGGATAAGGACAATTACATAAATAAAACTGAAGAATATTTTAAGGATAAGATTGATACAATAGTTAGCAAAGATCCCATCGTAAGAATACAACGCAATTTAAAATCTATAATTAAGAACTCCACATTCCTTCTCAATGAACAGGAACAACAGAGACTGATCAACATGAACCCCAGCATTCCAATAGCCAGAGCCCTACCTAAAATCCATAAAAACCAACATTCCTGTACGTCCGATTATTAACTGCCGTAATAGCCCTACCTATAAAGTTTCCAAATATATCCACAGTTTTCTAAAACAACATTATAAGTTTAATAATAAACTTCCTTTAAAGAATTCAATCAAATTTTGCGATATTTTAAGCAAATTTGACTTACAACCTAACCATATACTGTAATGTGTTCCTATGATGTCATAAACATGTACCCAAATATACCTACTAAAGAAACAGTCAAAATTATCAATGACAATATTTCAAAACATAGCAGCCTGAGTAAGCTGAAAATTGATGAATTTATGAAGATCCTGAATTTTGTATTGAATAACAACTTTTTCTCCTTTAATGGTAAGATTTATCAACAGACTGGCTTAGCCATGGGTGACCCTTTGCCCGGCATCTTGGCCGACATCTACATGGACTCAATAGAGTACACGAAAATCAAAGAACATATAAAAGGTATATGTTTATGGCTAAGATTTGTGGATGACACTTTTGTGGTTATTGACAAAAATGTTACTAGCAGCAACGAAGTTAAACAGTCCTTAATTTTTTTAGATATAACAATCACGCGCGCCAATAATACTTTCGATTTTCAAATCTACAGAAAACCCACACAATCTCCTATAACCATAAATAATTCCTCTTTACATCCTAAATCTCAAAAACAGGCGTCATTCTATAATTTAATACACAGAGCCTTGAAAATCCCACTCTCCCCTTACAACTTAAAAATAGAATGAAACTATATAAGGAACTTGGCTAAACTTAATGGGTTCAAAGTTGAAATGATTAACCAGTTAATCAATAAAGTTAAATATGAACTATCCACAAATATCATTCCAGATAAACCTAAAAAAACTAGTTACGCTACGTTCACATACAATAACCCAGCCATCCACCAGATCGCCAACACACTGAAGAAATATGACACTAATATTGCTTTCAGAACAGTAAATACAAATCAAAGTATATTTTATATCATAATAAAGTCAATTATAAAAACAGCCGTTTTTCGAGATCTGGTATTTACAGATTAACTTGTGCACAGTGTGTGGATTTAGTTATGTTGGACAGACTGGGCGCAGCTTCTATACAAGATATATGGAGCATTACAATGCCTTAAAACACAACAAATATTCAGCGATGAGCTCACACATGAGTGAAACAGGACACCAGTTTACATCAATTGATAAGGATCTCACTATTCTAAAATGTATAGGCAAACGAAAACTTATGAATGAATTAGAAAATCTTTACATCTTTTTAGACCAAGCCTATAACAAAAACCATAATCTTAATGATGCCACGGAGGCAAGAAATCCTTTAAATGAGCTAACTCCAAAGTTATTAGGCATTGTGAATTCAAAACATAATACAATCCCGCGAACTTTTAGAACTTCTTGTTCTAAAGCTTCCACCACCTCGTCAAATGTTAGGCTCGCCCATCTTGCTCCTAACAACCTTCCAATAACAACACATGCGCGCAAGGATCCACCCACCCTTACCCCCCCACCTCCGTGTCCTTCACTGCCTCAGCCACACCGTTATAATACTAGAAGTAGAAAGCTCAGTCAAGCTAGCGTTGCTGGAACAGCCCGACGTACTTAATACGCACCGTACGAGTAAGTACCGCCTTAGGCATTTTTGACGTACAGGAAATCTCTTGTACAGTATTATTTAACCAACTTTCTTTAACATTTTGTTTCAGAAAGAACTCGATCATTTCTTCCAACAAATGCTTCAACGGGGTTATAACACCAACTTGACCGTCTTTTGGATCCAATTGACTACCAACATAATTTACTGACACCTGCTAGCTTTGACATACGTTATCATTAGCAACACCTCCAATAAAAGTTCCATTTTCTTTTCTACTTTCAGATATATCAACCGTATACACATTTTAACATGTTTATTACGTTCACACTTCTGTTTTAAATAACTGACAGTGATTTTACCATCTTGGATTCATACTATGGGAATTGAAGGAACATCCCCCTTTGATTGTGTTTACACTCAAGGCCGTCACAGTCTTAACGATATACAACGAAAGGATCCATTTTAGTTTTAAACTCTCAAATATTCATGTTTAACCACGTTTTAATCTTCAAAAACTGTTTTTTTTTTTTAAACACACCTTGGTGCATTATAGTTGTTTTAGATGTTATTGTATAATGTTTTACGAAATCATTATTCATAATTCATAAGGTTAGAAAGACTTCATATGTATTATTTTTAGGATTGATATGGCTGATGATGCCCGTAAAGAAGGGTGAAACATGTACCATTGACTTTTATGTATTATGTATAAAATTTTAACCATATGAAATAGTGGTTTATATTGTATTGTATTGTATTGAACAGGTGGACTTTTGTATTGTTGTTTCCAGTGGATTTTGGGAGACGCAATGCTACAGGAAGCGAGCCTAGATATACATGTGCACGTGCATGCTTCAAGTTTATTACTATTACTGTTCATGACCACTGCAGTTGCTGTTCATGAAAATTACCATTACAAAGTTTTGCTGTACGAGTTCTTTACGGTTGCATTACAGTACAATTACGGAGTCATGACAAGTGCATTACTCGCTAATTCACATTCCTGGTAAGCAGCTGGTGGAAGATGTTACATAGTGTTCTTTTGTAAGTAAGACTCTGGATTACTCCTCTCCGAGGAAATGCACATTGTGGGCAGTGTTTTATAGGTAATCTGGAGGTAATATGTTGTTGTGAGCAGAACTGATTATGACTGGATGAAACCGTAGGCCAAGTGTTTATTACTTGCTTTTTCTTTGAATAATACAACATGGTTGTCGTTATTTATTAATCCCACAGCAGACATTTTACAGTTTGGATGTGTATGGCTTATTAACAGAGTATTGTGAGGTGACTGGGATTGGTCTTTTTTGTACAATTATAACACATGGTAAATAGATTCCACGGTGATCATACTAATGTGCTAATGTCTTTTTTTTTTTTACTTGCTTTACGTCGCTCCGACACAGATAGGTCTTATGGCGACGGTGAGACACGGAAGGGCTAGGAGTGGGAAGGAAGCGGCCGTGGCCTTAATTAAGGTACAGCCCCAGCATTTTCCTGGTGTGAAAATGGGAAACCATGGAAAACCATTTTCAGGGCTGCCGACAGTGGGGTTCGAACCTACTATCTCCCGAATACTGGATACTCGCCGCACTTAAGCGACTACAGCTATCGAGCTCGGTACTAATGTCTTTAAGGTTAGGAAGGGACAGTCTTCTTATCCGTAGGATATAATCAATTTGAAGCGTGGCCTTCAGAACTATGTATAGTTGTGGTGTATAGCTTGTAGATGTTGTTTGTGGATGTTTATATTGGTCTCAGCACATGATGATTATTGTTGGTGTTTGTCATGTTTTATTTTGTTTTAGGTGTAAATTCATGTAGTGAAATTGTGGTAAATTTTTTATCGGTGAAGTAAGGAAAAACCTGGCATGCTTCCCAAATTTAATTTCAGGGGTAAACAATAACAGGTAAGGTTATAAAGCAAGTTCGGAGCCTCATCAGCCTGATGACCGTTGCCTTGGGAGAGAGTTTTTTCATGCTCTACAGAGTCAATTATTCCTGTAAATCTTAACAGGTAGCACCCAATTTCATTATTTATATTTTATTCTAGTTACAATTTATCCATTTCGTATTTTCAATTTTGCTAGAATGTTACAGATGGTCCTAACATTAAGTGCGTACTCTTGGAGGAACCTACCCTACTACCACGGTAGGTGAACTGGTCTACCTGTTCAAGAGGTGTTCCTGCTGTGGTGACATTTAATTCAGGGACAGTACTACCTAGTGACGGCTGGTCAGATCAAATTGTTCATAAGCTTCTTTAACACATTAATGACTGGCTACGTTAATTAACGTAGTTTCGTATTGATGCGCGGGCGACCGGCTACGTAAATTAACGTTTTCTCACATTGCTTCATTCTTGTGTGATTTTATCCTTTCCGCCATTTATTAATCGAAATATTTCATATTGTTTACAAACTAAAGTCTTTGTTGATCAGAATTTAGATAGATATATTCTTTCCATGACAATGCTTTCGGCACAGGAAGTGTGATTTCATAACACTCAGTACCGCGTGACCAAGTGTCTTGTCAGGTGTCAGCATGGTTTGCCGTAGCAAAGACAGTTTGAAAGATGATGAACTATTTGGAGAATTGCATGCTGATAGTTTATCTGATGTCCCTAGTGGTTGCAAAAGTGGAAGTATTAGTGATTGTGAAGATGTGTGTCCGTCAACATCAAAATATACGCGTGTAAGTGAAAGTGCAACATTCAGTTCAGATGAGCCTGTTGACGGCGACAATAATACGAGTGAAGATGCCAGTGACAGTATTAACAGTGAGGTTAATGGATGGACAAATAAGGATGAAACCAGAGTCCTAGAACCATTTACAAGTGTTACAGGTATTATTTCATCCTACTTCTCATGCAAGTTGTGCTTCTGCTGCCGGTCCACAGGAAAGAATGGAGTAGCGCGCGCCCGGACAACAATGTGTGAAAACTGCTGATGGATGTTTGAAGCTCCTCAGGTGTATGGGCAGGTGTTGCAGTCATCAGCATATTGAAGCTCCATTATGTGAGTATTATGAGTCAATCTCTGAGAGCGAAGCCCGGTTTGGTTGAACAGACCACCATAATACCAAAACTTTTTCACACCTACATGGTCCATAGGAGTCCCATGAAGCATGGGTGCAAAATACAGAGCAAAAAGGGTGATGGCAAGCACGCTGCCTTACTTAAGCCCATTTTTTGTGATAGGGAATTCTTGTGATAGCTCATTCAAATGAAGAACTCTTCCAACCATTCCATCATGAAGAGCCTAGATTAAGCCTACAAAATGGTCAGGAAAGCTAGAATCAAAGGCCTTTTCCAGATCATAGAATACTAAAAGAAGCGGATTTGTTGTTCTCTGCATTTCTCTTGGATTTGCCTAGCACAACATCCTCTACAACTGTAGATGGCGGTCCAACCAACCTTCCATGAATTCATCAAAGCCCTCAAAAGTATGAAACCAAGAAAATCTCCCAGACCAGATAAAATACCCCTGGAAATTTTTCAAAGTGGAGGGCGCCTGCACACTGTGGAGAGGATGACTACAGTGCAGTCACGTGGGGGGGCTTGGCAAGTGCACGCTCTTGTGTGGACTTTCATAAGTTACTGTAAGCAAATCATGAACGGATCACGCAAGAGATATATCACTGTCCCAGCTATGTGGCGAAGACCATAATTTTCTTACTATTTCTTGTAATTTGGGAAACACAGAAGGTGCTTGCCAACATGAAAAATGTCACCATAGTAAACATTTTCATGAACGGTGATGGAGGTAATTATCATGGCATTTCCCTACAATCCATAGCAGGAAAAATGATGTTAAGGATTTTGTTGGACCGTCTTCAGAATGTCTCTGAAATGGTACCGCCAGGATAATCTACAGCACTACTTCATTAACATCATCGCAATCTGCAGAATCAGTACTAACATACGTTATTTTGCAAGCTTTCAAAATATTTCAATCTTGTTGGTTGATGACATTAACATTGGGCATAAAATAGCTACTTTCGAAAAGTTTGAGTTCTCACTTGGATCCAAAGAAGAATATTGTACAATATGAAATTAGATTTTGTGAAATTTTGACAGTATAATTTTTCTATAATTCTCCATTGTCAAATTTAGAAGTCATTAACTGTAGTTAGAAGCTACAATTCTTTCATTCTTCCTTAGTTTAACAATACTTTTGGCAGAAAAGTAGAATATTTGAAACATGATTGACCAGAGTTCAGCAACAGCCTAGATATAAACTACTTCTGGCTCTTAAGTTTGCACTTGTTTGAAGTGGTTCTAAACTCGTGCAGCTGATATGACTTCCGGTCTGGGTTTCCTGTCATTTGCTGTATATGTACATTTCTGACTTAGTTTCCTAAGTGCACCCCTTCATTTCTGTTTCAACTCATTTTAACATCTCAGTAAACTCAAATCATAATGTAGAATTCTTGTGTTTACTTCAAACTTCACACAAATATACAGACAGCAACCAAACCGTAATGTTCTCGTCCAAGTAATATGGCAGCCATGCTAGTCAGTTGGCTTTGACTCGGGCAGCACAACGGCAACCCCAACTTCAAAGCAGGCGGTAGGACATAGTTCACTCATGTCGGAAGATGATGTTAATGTTGCCATGTGCTGTATGAGAGGCATTTTATCCAAAAAGAACCACACCAAGCGAGTTGGCCGTACAGTTAAGGCCGCACAGCTATGAGCTTGCATTCGAGAGATAGTGGGTATGAATCCCACTGTCAGCAGCCCTGGAGATGGTTTTCCATTTTCACACCAGGCCAATGCATAATTAAGGCCATGGCTGTTACCTACCCAAACCTAGCTCTTTCCCATTCTTTAGTCGCAAAAAAACTTTGATGTGTTAGGGCAACGCTAAACAAGTAGGGGGGGGAAGAGAGATGTCCTCATCACCCATATCATGTACCTAAAATGGAAATTCCTACAATGAAGCATTCACCATCAAAACTTGTTACATGTCATTCCCCAATTTCAGCCATAAAAATTCTATCTTGTGCTTACAGGTGGAAGTAGTATCATGGAATACATCACTATGGTTAAGATTATTCATTTATTTCATTACAAGACGGTATTTCCCACTAAACAGATTAAATATGGTGGTGGTCATTGCATTATTCCTGTAATGAAATAATAATAATAATAATAATAATAATAATAATAATAATAATAATAATAATAATAATAATAATAATAATAATAATAATAATATGGCCTCAGCTGCTGTGTGCAAACATTTCAATTGGACGCCATCTGGCTGTCTGCTCATCAATTTCGACGTTCCGTTTTACTCTAGGCCTACTAGATGGCAGTCGGAGTAAGCCGAATCTCTCTTGGGTGTCTGTGGCTGAGTTTTAATTAATTTTGTCAGGTAAATACCAAATGTGTCAACAGAGATCTTTTACATGCCGACATTGTACGACATGCAGTTCAAATGGACTTTTTCTGCGTTTCAAAAATCGAACTACCTCTGTTGGGTTTGAACATGCCATCTTGGGATTCGGAGGCTGATACTACCACTGGTCCACAGAGGCAGCTGTAAAGTATATTTTACTGTGTTTGGAGAAGATGGTTCAAAATGACAGATAACACTGGACAATATTGCAAATGCAATAGCGTATTCTACAGGTACAAGCCTATGGCGTAATACCCAGCAAAATAGATTCCCGAGATTTTTTTTTTTTTACAAGTTTCTTTATGTCGCACTGACACGGATAGGTCTTATGGCGACGATGGGATAGGAAAGGGCTAGGACTGGGAACGAAGTGACCGTGTGCTTAATTAAGGTACGGTCGGTCGGTCCGTCCGTCCATCCATCCAATTTTTATGCTCCTCAACAAATATTGGTAAAAAGTCTGAACATCAAACTTCAGCAATAAACAAAGAGAGACATAAGTATAAGTTGGCCTTCAGATTTTCAAGCATATTTGAATATCCTGAGAATAATTTATGGAATTCTACACAAGCCAATCTTTATACAGGGTCATCCTATATTGACACTCACACCCATACATACAGGTGGATAAGTTCTTGATCACAGGTGGCAAAAAGAAGTCCCTTGTTAAGCCTATCTTACCTTGAGCAATAACCGCACTATTTCATATTTGCCCTTTGCAGCTGCTTCATGCAGAGGTGTGAACTTCCACAGATCAGCTACATTTACACTGGCACCATGTTTCACAAGCAATTCTGTCACCTCGTAGTGGCCATAAGAACAAGCATTGTGTAATGGTACCAAGCCCCTGAAACAAATATTATATTTTTGTTGCTCTATTAAACAAACAGAACATATTAAACAAACAGAACATAAAAACACTAGATAATGAGACAAGCCATATTACTTCATACCATAATGGTGAAAATAAGAAACCAGAACGCACAAACTTTTTACAAATTGTTTTCTACGATCCCTTACTAGCATCTCCTATAAATCACTCTACTTACGTTTCACAGCAGATTCCAGCACCTGCTTTGCAATGAACAATAAAGACTTTCTCCACTGAAAATTTACATGCAAGAAGATAATTTTAAAATTTGCAAAGCAGAATAAATTGCTTTTTAATGTATGCTTTTTCACTGTAACACGTTTGGCAAAGTGGAAACACAAAATTGATAAATGTTAACTAGAATAAAATATAAATAACAAAACCAGGCACTGACTCTGTAGAACATGAATGAACTCCTCCCAAGGTGACAATCATCAGGCTGACGAGGCTCCAAACTTGCTTCATTACCTTACCTGCTACTATTTAACTCTGAAAATAAATTTGGCCAGGTTTTTCCTTACTCCATCAATAAAAGATTTACTATCAGTTTCACTACTAGAATTTACTCCCGAAACTACACAAAATAAACAGAACACCGACACTAATCATTACGTGATGAGACCAACTCGTTCTGTCACATACAAAAATAAACATCCATAAACATCTACAACTGATGTATCCACAAAGACGCACACAAAATGCTGTCAATTGTGTACACTATTTTATTTACAAGTTATTTACATATTTTACACAAGTGAACTCATAAACTGCCATCATAAACAAACCACTATTACGAAGATAAGAAGAAGACTGGAGACTGCAGCACTTTCATGTCAACCATATTCACATATTGGATTAACGATTTGCTTTCAATACTCTCACTAAATCAACTCCAACTACTACTACAAAAGAGAAGAAGACGACAACTGCTCCATTAGCATGTCACAACATGAGTTCACGACTTCCACACAAGTCTCGTTAAAACATACTCTCATTAATATATATATATATATATATATATATATATATACAGCAGATGTTTCATGACATAACCTCACAAATAATACAACCATAATTATACCAAATAAAGTTTGTACACAACTACGTAAATAATAATAATAATACTAATCGATGTAAAAACTTTATAGCCATACCTCACAAGTAATAATAATAATAATAATAATAATAATCATAGTAGTAGTAATAACGATAATTCGAGCTCGATATTTACATTATTTACCCATGGGTTAGAGAATTTTATTTCCAAGTTATATTAGTCTTTACACTTGCGTCAATATCCCCCCAGTAACAGTCTATCACAGCCGTCGACTTTGCCTTGGTCGTAGATTGTATCTTCTCTCTTCCTCGATGCCACTGGATGTGTTATCCTCCTCTTGACCGGATCTTGCCGTGTCGGGGGGCGGTGTTACCTCGATGATAGTCGATGCATTCTCTTCGTGACCAGATTGTGCTGTGCCATTAGTAGCCTCTCCTCCAGGTGGACCTGTGGCAGTGCCAGGCTTACTCTGTATACGCAGCGGTTGGGTGAGTCACCGCAACTCCGATGTGTGGACCTTGACAGGAGGGTTGGTCTTTAGTAAGTAGACCCCATCATGCCAAGGAGCACTTGCTCCTAATTACAATATTAAGCTTCCTAGAGGCACACAGAGATCAAATTTAGGAAAGAGCAGACCCGCTCTCAAAGTTCAAGCCTATCAGGAGGCCATAAGCAGACTTCTTTGAGATTCCCATTCCATTTTAATTATTCTTCTCTCTTCTTTTCTTTTTAGCGAGCAGAAGAAGTATTATTTGTGAGAGCAAAACTTTAGAAAAGCAGGTTGCAGGTCCTATGGAAGGCTCATGCACAGTCACTCTCCGATGCCCTGGATTATGCAGATTGTAAATCATTTTGGATTAAGTTTCCACGCAATGATCCACATGCGTAACCAGAGAGACACTCAGAGAAGGTAAGACATCTGATGTCGCCACGTCCCTTCAAGAACAAAAGAGATGAGGAGGAGGAGGATGATAATTTTCTTGCTTTTTTTCATCTTCATGTTTCACCACTTTAAAGAAACGACACTAGTCAAGGCAAGGACAAGACAAACATCCTATAGGACAATGAGAGATCGACAGTATTATATACATATTATACACACAACATGCTTTACTTACCCCTTATCTTTGGCATGGACATCAGCTCCATGTGCCAATAGATATTCTACTACTGCTACTCTATTGTAACCCGCTGCAAAATGTAGAGGTGTCGAATGCCTGAGAAAGAAAGAAAGAAAAATAATTTAATATCTGAATGGCATATTCAGGGATACACAGATTGATCGTGGGTTGTATTCGTACTCAATTCAAAATAATATTATTTAAGAAGCCTAATTTTGACTCAAAAAATCATTTTTGAACTAAACAGAAATTTTCAAGTAATGTTAGTGAAAATAATCAGACTAGGCAGGTTCACTGATTATCTTGTTGGTTGCCTGCAGAGATGATGGCTATTGTTTTTAAAGGGGAATGGGGTGGAGAAAACATCACAGAAGGTGTCATTAAATAACTCAACTCCCCAGAAAAGTTAACTTCAGGCATAGGATCTTCCTATTTGCCATTGTTTTACATCACACTGACATAAGGCAGGTCTTTCAGTGACAAAGGGATAGGAATGGGAAGAAAGTGAATGTGGCCTTAATTAAGGTACAGCCTCAACATTTGCCTAGAGTTAAAATAGGAAACCAGAATCACCTTCAGGACTGCCCACAACGAGATTTAAACCCAGCATCTCCTTAATACAAGCTCACAGCTACATGACTCAAACGTGAAGCCAACTAGCTTGGTAGCCACATGATCCAATAATGTTACAGTATTTGTTTTATGAAGTCTTTCCTATTACTATTCCTATTGTCATCTTCATAGGTTATGAATTGCATTATGGTCTGTACTGACAATTGATCCTACCCTTTGATAGTATTGTCATCTTGGCAGATCTTCAGTCTTGACGCAAGAAGTGGAGGATATGAAGAAATCTGGCTGGGATCCATTTCTGCTCTGGTGTTTGCCCGGTGTTCCTAATCTTTTACCACTTGTATTAGCTTTATCTTGTCCGACTAATTGGCTGAATGGTCAGCGTTCAGGCCTTCGGTTCAGAGGTTCGATTCCCGGCTGGGTCAGGGATTTTCATCATGTTTGATTAAATCTTCTGGCTCGGGGACAGGGTTTGTATTTGTTCCAACAATTTTCTCTTCATATTCAGACAACACAATACACTACCAACCACCACACAAACACGCAACAGTGATTACATCCTCCCAAATAAGGTTGGGGTTAGGAAGGGCATCCGGCCGTAAAGCAGGGCGACACAGTTCGCACCATTACAAACTATCCACTTCATGTCTGTATCGATATGACAATCTAACAATCAAAGAAATTTTAGCCACCTAATAGATACTTTTATTTGCCTTCGGCAATTTTATAAAATCACTAGCTGACGTACCCGTGCTTCACTACGGAATTCTACATTGTATACAGAATTCTAGGTTAGGTAGTATACACGTTGTGAACAAGACTGTATTAACCCTTTGGCCTACCATTACTTGTGAAAGGAAATATCCCTTACATACCATTTATTTCTCAGTCACTTTAACATAAATTTGACTAATCACATCAGGAAACTTGAAGACATACACTATAACTTTTTTCGAGTTGTTTTTATGGTTTGGAGAAGTCAGTTTTTGTATGGTAGACCAAGAAACAGGTATCAACATGGAGGGCAACCATGCATTTAACGCATTGAAAAGAGGTTTCCTTCCGTAGACCCTGCGCGTAACACAGCTTGCAATGCTTGGATGGCACTAATTTCTTCTCTGTAGGGACAATTTTGGATGGAAAGTGCCCAAAATGTTGACTCTGCAGTCTCAATGGGGTAGTACCAGTGTGGGGACGGCCACTGTTGGGGTACTGCGGTATTTGAGCACCATCTAAGTACTGATCTGCAACACTGATTTGGAACGCTGTGAAGTGTTTGTTCTTCATTGTTGGGTTGAGAAATTGCCAAATGAGAAAGGAATTCAAGGAGGTAAAAGTACATCTTTTCATAGCCTTTCACATACTTCCTCATGAATGGGAAAGTCGCCAGTCACTGATCATGAAAGTCGACCCCACCCATTCCACTATTATAATCGATCGCTAGGTTGGGTTTCAGCTTCTTCTTCCCTCGTTTTGATTGGAATGTAATAAAATCTGGTCTATCGTGCTGAGTTGACAAAAAGTGTACAGGCTCCTCTCATCTATTGATATAAAGCACTCCCCAGCTGTATTCTTCTGTTAATTTCCAAATCTATTCTTCCATCTTCAGACAGTACACTTCCCAAGTATTTGAAGTGTTTTACTACTTCCAATTTCTTATCTCCCAGTTTGATAATTCCTTTTCCTTCTTTCTCGTCTCTACTCATCACCACTGTTTTACTCTTCTCCACATTTTCGTCTCTACTCATCACCACTGTTTTACTCTTCTCCACATTTATCTCCAAACCCTATTTTTCAATATTGTTATTTATTGTGTCTAACTTGTCAATCCATATTACGGCTAGGGTTTTGTTCGCTGAAGCGAAAGTAAGTTCATCCTTCTTCAGCTGTGTTTCCTTCAACTTAGGACGCGTATGTTTCCTGTTTGTCCTAACTGTGCCAATAGCATGTGTGTTATGTTCCAGGTGAATCTTGTACAAAGACTGAACTGTACCAGTTATCCATGTACAAAGGTCTCCAGGCACCCAAAAGATCCTTACACATATCAGTAACAATCCTCTCACTAACTAATAAATCATTGTAGGGAGATCCTCCCTCAAAATCCTCTCCACGATATATTTTGAAATTCCAGCAATAGCCATTCTCTAAAGAGCAAACTTTGTACACCTTGATACCAAATCTTACTCTCTTGGGTGGATTATATTGAATGAATGACAGTCTACCTTTGAATTTCATCACTGATTCATCAATGCAAATATTTTCTCCTGGAGTGTACACATACTGGAATCTGTCCAAAAGTAAATCTATAAAAGGTCTAACCTTTCTTAGTTTGTCATCCTTTGATTCAGAGGAGACCGTACTGAAATGCAAGAATATGTTTATAGAAACGAAGCATTTGAATGGCATGGTTCCACTAAATATGGGAGTTTCTATTACTCTACATTTCGACCAGTTACCTTGCATTGCAAGCTTTTTTGTCTGCGACATAATACACAGGGCAAAGTGAGCTTCTACCTTGCCTATAGTAACAGGAAACCAATTGTTTTTGTTCGTATTACTGGTTTCAAGGGGAGCGGATAAATTGGCAAGAAATGTAGAGGCATAGGGATTGGTTTCCTTTGTAACATGATCCCAGAACTGTAGGGTTAGAATTCATTCACAACATCAATTTATTTTGGATTATTCTCCAACCTCCTCCTAACTATAGAATGAATTTCAGAAACTGGTTTGCATGTCACATAAGCAGGCTTATTGTCAACAAGATCCCAATTCCAAGTATCATTACTAGAGTTCTCACCCACTCTCGTTGCATTCTGGTTTTGTCCCATAATTTCGACTGGCACTATCACTTCAGAACTGAAGTCTGAATCACTTTCATCACTGTACGTTGAAGAAGAAGACGTAGTTTCACTCTCCAGAGAATCATTTCCACTTTCAACATCACTATTTTCAAGCCAGTTACGAAGAACCTCATCCATGCCGTACTTGGATGCAGCAATGATTGTTTACAAATAGCGGCAAACTGAGGTGCTTTTTATTTTCCATATTTCAGCTCAGAGTTACTATTTACACAGAGAAAATAGCTTCAGGTATCATCTGAAATCTATCGGGTAGGCTAAAAAAAACAAAAGAATAAATCACTCTGACCAGCTAATCACGATAATAACTTATAAATGTTACCACCTTACGATCGCAGGACGAAAGGTTCCCTCAAAGTATGGCAATGGGTAGAGTTAGTGATTTATAGCATTTAAAAATCAGAGATTTAGCGTTTTGATTTTCAAATTTAGCATTTTGTAGCATCTAAATTTCTCAAATCTAGCATTTTGTAGCAAATTGGTTAAAAATAGGCATAATTTGCTAATCGAAACCGACTTTCAACCTATTAGGTCGTGTTACGTACATTTAGTATGTGTTGAAGAGATGTTAAGTACAGAACAAAAATGGCCAATCGGACACCAGTGGAATTCGAGCCCACAACCTTTGAATTCACTATAGAAAATAAGACAAACATCAGCATAAGACTGCAAGAAGTATTGACGCACACATACGAATATGCCTATTTACAAATTTACAAACACAATTTCAAAGTGAAAACTACTATTCTGAACGTATTTATTTATCACAGTACAACACACCTACAAGGAACAGGAATTTCAATGATGATTGAAGTACAACATGCCATCAGCGCCCATATGACAGTTTGTAGAGGGGAGAAAGACCTGGGGGTACGTAGTATTTTTAATATTTTTGAAGATAAATGCCGACTTGTATTCTGTGGTAGAATAACCCACGGTGTTCCCTGTCTGTTGGTGGGGAATGGTACTACCGCTTCTACGTAATACTGACTTTTAAATCAGTTTCTTGAAAGGAAAACACCTGACTGGACTAGATTTTTGCCTTTCTCAGAGAGCTGGGGAGGGGGGGGGGCACCTTGCCCCCGGGTATGGGCGCCCTTGCAACATGCCAATTGTTTAAAAGGTGTCCTCCTTCATTCAAGACCGCCTATCAGTTACAATTATCTTGTACTTGCTAAAAAATAATTTCTACATTGACACTGTTTGTGGTGGCCTAAATGAACAGCAGTGCTGCCGAGGCAAAGGAAGGACTGCAAAACATTTTTTTTTCTTCAAGTCTTTGATTGCAAAGTATTCAATATAGGCCTATCTGTATCGCTTACATAAAAATGTCCCGATTTGTGACTCTCAGGATGCTGTTTGATATTCACTTCACTTCTACCAAGGGTTACCAGACAATAAAATAAATCGCTACCGTACTTTAAAAAAGGAACTACTGCTCAACACCAATGTCAAGAATAACCGACTATGGTCAAGGGTCAACACAAAGAGAATGAACGTGTGTGCTTGAAAGTGTATTTGCTGTTTGATTGATTGTTCTTTGCAGTGCTCTTTGGCCAGTGAAAGATATTCCACACATTGAATGATGATTTAACCCTTTGGCCCACTATTACTTGTGAAAGGAAATATTCCCTTGCGTACCATTTATGTATTTTTTCATCACTTTAACATAAATTTGACTAATCACATACATAAGAATACACAGAGCAAAGTGAGCTTTTAGCTCTATAGCAGGGCTGGCCACAACGAGGCTTGCGAGCCGCATGTGGCTCTTGAGTCAGTCTTGTGCGGCTCTTGACACCAGCCTTACAGTAAAATTAAATGATGTAATTAATGGAATCTAACGACACCTCGTGGCTGGCGGCAGTCAGTAGCAGTGATGTGCGGCTTAACGTTATTAGCGATGTAGGTCAATGGTAAGACATGGGAGGTGAAGGTAGTTCCAGCGCCTTCAATTTAATAGTGCTTTGAGCAGGAGAGTGTGTCAGTGAGCCAGTATCGTGAGGTGAAGCCAGTCGCATTCACGTATGGGCAGTAGCAAGTGTGGATACTTTTCTGTGTGCAGGTGTGTGCTGTTTCAGTACAGTTGTAGCTTGGTGTCCGAACAGTTGCGATGCTGTATAAGAAGCATAATGATGAAGAGGGGAATCGAGATTTAATACCGACTGGGAGGAAGAATTCGTTTTTGTAGAAAGAAACGGTAAGCCAATGTTTCAATAAAGATTTTCCTGATGGCTCTCAGTTAAGGAAAACCAAACTGAAATCACTAAAGGAAAAACTTCATGGTCAGAGTAGGGTTATGTCAATTTTTAACAAGGAAGCAGATTTGACAGCCGAAGCTGGCTTCATCTTGGCTTTAAATATTGCAGAAGCAAAAAAGCCTTACATAGAGGGGGAGTTTATTAAGAAGAACATGACAAGTTATTTCTGTTTTAGAACCCGAAAATAAGAAACTGCAGAAACTGATCAACGAAATGCCCGCTGCTAGACATACAATAGAGAGGCGAGTTTCCGTTATTAGTGCGGATATTTTAAATAATTTACAAAAAATTCTAACCGAGTGTTCATCAGTAAGTGTGGCTCCGGACGAGTCTACTGATATCAAAGATAAACCACAACTAGCCATATTTGTGAGGTGTGTCAAAGGACTTGCAGGTGGTGGAAGAACTTTTAGACCTGGTTACTTTGAAGGATACTACTCATAGTTGTGACATTAAAAAAGCCCTGGATGGTGTTTTACAGAAAAACTCAGTGCCTATCGGTAATACTGTGAGCATTGCTACCAATGGTGCACCATCTATGGCTGGCACGAAACAAGGGCTTACTGGGGTTTTAAATGCTGACACATCATTTCCTGATTTCCTACCTGTACATTGTATTATTCACAGAGAACATTTAGCAGCAACATATTTTCAGTACCCGCATATTATGCAGGTACTGTAGTTCTAAAAATTGTGAACTGTATTCGCTTATGTGCCAAAACACACCGACAGTTAAAATCTTTTATAGAAGATATGAACAATGATGACTGATGAGCTTCCTGATGATGTATCTTGGTACTGCTTAGTAAGATGGCTATCAGAAGGCAATGTTCTTGACAGATTTTTTGAATTACTTGATTCTATCAAACAGTTTATGGAAGGAAAATCAATCCCTGAACTTAATTACCCATAGTGGTTGTTAGATTTGGCTTCTTTTTACAGATGTGGTCCAGCATTTAAAACCGCTAAACATATCTTTACAAGGAAGATAGTGCTTTGAGCAGGAGAGTGTCTACTGCCTATACGTGAACGCGACTGGCTTCACCTCACGACACGGGCTCACTGATACACTCTCCCGCTCAAAGCAATATCTTCCTTGTAATGATATTTCTGAACTGGCCTAGACTGCATTTAGCTTTCATAGCAAGTTGAAGCTATTTGAGAAAATCCTTCAGACTAAAACATTTTCTCACTTCAAATGTTTGAAGGAAATTACTGAAAGCCTTCCTGACATTCATTTGGAAATGAGTAAAATGTCTGGCCTTGCTGAAGAAATCAATGGCAGATTTAATGATTTGAGATCACTTAAACCTTCATTTTTATTCCTGGAAAACCCTTTTTCTGTTGATGTTGTGGGCGATGGCTGTCCGGTTTCATCACCAATAACAAAGGATACAGCAGCTGTAGAGTTGGAGCTACAAGAACTGCAAGAAGACGAAGAACTAAAGGACTCAAATGAAGTGGCATTTCTACCATAGAATTTTGGAAGAATGTTCCAGAAGAAAAATCACACTAACAAAACAGTGTGCCAAAAGACTAATCTCAATCTTTGGGACTACTCGTGTGTGTGAATCACTGCACTCAACGATTAAATTCATTAAATCTACGTATCGATCCGAACTAACTGATGAACATTTAAGTGAACTTGTGTGAACTGCGCTTACCATTTATCAGCCAGATTTCAAAACACTAAGAGCAAAAATGAACACTCAAAAAAGCACTTCTTAAAATTAAAATCTCATTCCTTGATGTGTACCTGAAAAATAATGTTCTGTGTAGTGTAGAAAATAAATGTTCCTTCATTTGTTATAAAATGAAAAACATGTCTTCATTTTATAAACCATTTTCTAAACAGGCTCCCAATTTTTTGTCTCCTAAATTTGCGGCTCCCAGAAGTAAGGTTAGTGGTCACCCCTGCTCTATAGTAACAGGAAGCAGATAAATTAGCAAGAAATATAGAGGCATAGGCATTGGTTTCCTTAGTAACGTGATCCCAGAGCTATGGGGTTAGAAATTCATTCCCCACGCCCATTTCTTTCGGATTATTTCCCAACCCCACCCCCCCTCACTATAGAGTGAATTTCAGAAACTGGGTTGCATGTTACAGAAACAGGCTTATTGTCAACAAGATCATAATTCCAAGTATAATTTTACTAGACTTTTCACCCGTTCTTGTTGCATTCTGGTTTCAATTGGCACTATCATCTCGGAACTGAAATCAGAATCACTATCACCACTGTCAGTTGAAGAAGAAGTATTTTCACTCTCCAGAGAATCATTTCTACTTTCATACATACATACATACTGAACCCGACAGGGGCATGATCCAAGGACCTTAGGTTGATATCGATCTCCGTAATTACGCACGCAATGCTATTAAAGGGAAAGAACGATGAAAATGATTAATATTCATATCATTAATAGAGGTCATACCGAAACTAATATTCATACCATTGAGATAAATTGTGTCTTTTAAAATTATTCTACGAGATTTCTTTGTCTGCGACTTATTGCGCAGTATTATCCTTTGTGTAGCGGGGGCCCCGCAGATGAAGCCAAGCCAACTTAGACCCGGGAGGGGTTACGAATGGGGATTCCCTGTGACATCACTCGAGAGAAGGCATCCCTCCTCAAGACTCACAGAATGAGGGGAAACTAACTTTTTCGAAGCGGAATATAGGAGCCATCTTGGAATTGGACTGGCCAACTTAATTACCTACGATATAGAAAATTAATAAAACTCAAATTAGGGGGTCGCCTCCCGATTTAAAAGGGATAAATGTCATTGGGACATTTATTTAGAGTGTTTAATGTCCTCTTCCGTGATAACTTTCAGAAGAAGAAAGAATACTGTGTGGTTTCTGCGTGGAAAAGTACTGGGCCATCTGTTTAGTCTCACGACAGCTCCTCGAGATCGGGAGTTCACCCCGTGTGGTAGGGGAAGCAGAACATATTTTAATTAATTTAAAGAGATTCACCGAAGGATAATTGAGTGGTTATGTCTCAATCGCACCAACTAGATATTGGTCACCGATCACCCGTACTATCCTACCTCGAGTACGCCGGGAATAGGCGCTACGCAAATTAGTGGAAGGGGTATCGCTCCCTAGTAAAAACTACTGCCGGAAGGGACAAGAGTCAGACGGGGTTTGCGGCTTAGCGACGGCGAATCTATGCTCGGTTAAGCCCTCGTTAGGTCTTTGTTCAAGTGAAATAATACAATTTGCATAAACAGAGTTTAGTTTTGATCTCTGTGACGCCAGTGTTAACTTTTTGGAAAACCGTGACGTGAAAAGTCATATTATTATGATTACTATAATATAACGATCTTATGTAGTCGCATATGAGATCGTGGCCGAACGTTCACATTGAACGCTGTTAACCGGAGTGTGTATTAAACAGTGACGTTGTGTCTGTACAGGATTAAGTGCTAGCGCTCCACCATCATCAAACAATGGCTCATCAACTTCAAGATGGACTGGTAATGGAAGTCATCACCGTGGTGCCCATGGAGGAGGAGTAAGCTCAGGATGGACTTCCCGAGTTGACGAAGGCATCATCATGTGATAGAGATGAGTACAAAGTTCTAATATCTGGCATGCATAGAAGGGATGGGAATATTTATTGTAAACTGACGCTATAAGAAATTAAAGATGTAGTCCTGTTGAAATAGAGCGCCGGAATGGGCGCGTAGTAATTAAGTCTTAGCTTAGGAAACCGACTACAGGTCTGAGTAATCGAGTGTAAATAATTAAGGGAATATAATACTTTAGCTTTGCATGGGATAGAGATTCATTCATTTATTTCTTTCTTGGGAGATTCTGTTTGTTTATTTGCGTCAGAAGACCAGTAATAATTAGTTTATGGGAGTGCAGTGAGAGTAGTTATTAGAGTATTCATTAATTTGATAAGTGTATGGTATGTAAAATGGTAAGTACTACTGTACGCAAGGCACGTCACTATGAGACTCAGCGGCCAAAGTGACAACCTCAATAATTCCACCATTTGAAATACTTAGATAGGGAGTGATAAGATGAATTGATTATGTGATAAAATTTATCAGGAAATGATCCTAAAGCGTGTGTCAAACATCCATTCGCGTGGATAGTAATCAATTAATTAATGTATTGCCGTGTGACGAAAATGTAGCCATGTGCCGACCATCGATTAATTAGCAGTCAGTAATCAAATGTTAATTGCTGCGCGAGTGCTTAAGTGTGTTGTAGTTGCTGAATAGACTCCGCACGATGACCATGCATAAGTAAGGTAGCGGGTAAGCTATGTAGGACGGCAATAACAATAATAATAATAATAATAATAATAATAACAACAACAATCGGGCAAAGATTACCATTATGATACGGGAGTCGCATTGTAAGAATGATTTGATCCTGCTGGGTAGATATGTGTTTAATTCAAAGTGATTTGCGCGAGTCTGTTAAGACCGCAAACTACTGGAGATGTTCTTCCGAGTGAAATGTTACGGTTCCCTTTGGAAAGGGAATGTTATGTGGGTGTTGACCCTTAGGGCGGTCAACTGGCGTCTGGCCTTGGCCCAGTGTTTTTTTTTTTTTTGTTGAATGTCCCGTAAGCGGAGGAAGGAAGGACTTGGCTGTTAAAGAGAAGTTGGTTTCTTTCAACGGCAGAAATAATGTGATTTACCGAACACAGCAGAGCAGCGTAATAATTAGCAAGCGACCCGGCCGATAATGGTAATGTTTGCCAATGAATCGTTGTTTATTGTACGAGTATAATTAGATAGGGATTACAGGACCCTGCCTTCATCGCAAGAGGTTGTCAGTTCGATGCTCAACGTAGGCATTGGAGGCCTACAGTGTCAGAAGGAAGATCAAGTGCCTTTTACGTATTTTCTTGCATATCATGTACCATGTATGTGTTTTTATGTCATGTGTGGTTGTACATAAGGTCAGTGGTGGTTCTGTCCATCAGCTCGACGATGCCTAGAATAGCGAGGGTCGGTTCGACCCCAGGTGTTGTATCATATGTGTGTATTTTCATTTTTTTTGTCATTTCATTGGGAAATCTAGGTCTTTATTAGAATACGGATTGCTCAGACGTGTTGTCGGACGCATGTTAGTTTTATGTGTTAGCGATAATATAGCCTCAGTGTTATGATAAAATTTCCATTCGCTATATGTCACGATACATCGCTTCGCGATAACGTACTCGTTTCTATCACGTATAACGGACAGAGGTCCATAACACAATCTACAACAAATTTTTGTAAATTTTAATGTAATTCATTAGGGTAATTTAATGCATCATTTCCCATTATCATTAAGGTTCAATAAACCGGTTTGAGAGTTAAATATTTTAAATTCGAATATGTTCTCATTTTAGTTATATGCCCCGCTTCTCCTCCCTTGTACGTCTCTAAGCTTACTTTAGTTCAGCGCCTATTTATTTCTTACTTCTTGACCTGTCAGCGACCCTGTAGATCTCATGCCGGTGCCAGTTAGGTAGGGGGCGGGTGCATATACATACATACATACATACATACATACATTACATACATACATATCCCACGTCGTTCCATCTTAAGCGATGGGTCGGCAAACGAGGCTTCTCCACCAGTTGCGGTCCCTGAACTTCTCTCCTTCAATGCTTTCCAAAGTATGTCCTCTCTGTTAAATGTCAATCTTCACCATGTCCTTGTACCCGAGTCTTGGTCGCCCTCTTGGTCTTTTGTCTTCAAGTTTTAGATCGTACATATTTTTGGTAATCTGTTATCACCCATGTGTTGCATATGTCCATACCATCTCAGTTGCTGCACTGTTATTTTGTCCTGCAGTCTTACAACTTGAGCCTGCTTGCGGATTTCCTCATTACGGACTCTGTCCCTCCGTGTTTTGCCGATCATGCTACGGACAAATTTCATTTCTGCTGCCTGGATTCTACTAACATATTTGTTTCTCATGGTCCATGTTTCGCAACCATAGGTCAGGGTTGGTACGTAATAAGTTTCATATATGACTCTGCCTGCCTACCATCAGTCACAATCAGGTTGGGGAGTTTTCATTATAATGGCAGACATTCACTCTCCACCTGCCTTTTTACATCCTCAGAAAGACTGTCTTAGTAGTTTTCCCAGCTGAAATGACCATAGGTAATTAAGACGTCAGTAGGAATGGCGCGATTAAAAGCAATGATTCATATGAAGAACTCGATCAAATGAAAAAAACACTCATTTTTCTCACTTTTAACGAACAGTACTACACTGCCGATCCAACCGTCTAACGTTCCAGAGCTGGAAAAACCATTTCACAGACAACCGTGATCCGTGAACACTCTTAGCCTTTTTTCACCCCTAATTTGGAATAAAATGAATTTCCAGATAACCCTACGAAGTGAAGCAAAAGGTAACAACAAGGAAGTTAATGATACACCAATATCCCCTGCTCCTCTACCTCCTCAAGTGCATGAACAAGAAAGAACGCATCACTATTACACCAGACACAAGACCATAAAAAAGACAAGAGATGCTGTTCCAGAGGAAAGCAGGTTTAAAAAGAATTGACAACTAGGAATTAGTGATATTATCTCCAATAATAATAAGAGCCACATAGATTTCTTCATTTCGACAATTACTAAAAAAATGTATAATTTTTAATTTATAAATTGGCTTAATTCTTTAAAAAAAAAAAAAAGAGAATATTCATCAGGGCAAATTCTCTATGGACTATTGTACAAGTGTTTCCTTGACAACCGCTTTCAATTGTAAAAAGAATTTACATATTTTCTCATGAGTATTTTGTGTAATGTTATTTAATCTTATACTACTTTTAAGGACATTTTCTCTCAAAGCATTGATACTTTGTCAAGATATGAATTTTTCATCTAAACAGTGTTATGTGGCTATAGATGTTAATATACGAAACATGTACCACTTTTAACAAACAAGTTGCCTTAAGCAACTAATGTATCGACAAGGTGGAAAATAAAAAATACTTGGTTGTTAATTGTTCTTCAAACTATGGATTATCCATATTTCGAACTAAACAACTGAAATAACATGCAAAACCATACCTCACGTTTCCGGGAAAGAGATTTTCTTCTAATTAGGCAAGATTATGAAATAACGGATTTTGATTTATTGAGGTTCTACTGTATGTTGGATTAATTTCTTATTCATAAAAAGGAAATTAAAGCCAATTTTCTATTAATAACAATACCGGTATCTTCAAATATTGGGGTGCGCGAATTGGACTGCAGTATTCGTGTTCACAGGATACGGTTCAAGTAGTCATTTTCCATACACGTATACGATTGGTCGAGCTGGATATTGATTTCGAAGTAATCAATACCTAAGAAGTAACACTATTGGCTTGGTAGGAACGCCACATTTACAATCAACCAGTGAACATTACGGTTTTACATCTCTACCTTCAGTACTGCATTCCGTTTATTCGTGTCTCATAAGCGTTCGTTGTTTAGCTCGTGATTTATTGTCCGTATTGACAGATTACACATATACACATAAAGGATTTCCACCTTAGCAATACTGTTTATTGTAAAAAATGTATATCTTACAGTACCAGTTTTGACCTATCTGGTCATCTTCAGCTGAACATGGTTTGTACCTTTACATATATGTTAGGCAATAATTGACATTACTCTGTCTAAAGGGAGATGCCATGAGGAAACAACATATCTGAATGTGTCCAAATTGGGCATACTAAATGTAAAATTGAATGTGTGTTATCATTTGGTACGTGGGTATAAAACTGTCTTCTTTAAGACTTGGAATTTGACTATGCAGCTTATTCTAATGCTTAAATCTAAGCAGTATGTACTAATGCAATAAACACATTAAAATGCACTGAACACATTAAAATTCATTAAAACAACATGTGTAAAATCACTTCACAGGTTTGAATATGAACGACTATAACACCTCCACACAAGTATAGATGAGGAAGGAGCCTCCACCATAATCTAATATAAAATACCGTATTTACCCAAATAATCTCCGCCATCGAATCATGCTTGCACCCTCATTTTAGGAAGGCTCATTTTGAAAAAAAATGAAATGTTCTAAAATTTCTTCCATCGATAGAGTAATGTAGGCATAAACAAACATTTTGCATCACTCCGCGAGGTCTACATGGTCTTTACGCAAGTATGAACATGTAAATTTACAGATATAGTTGCTTTGCCTCAGATGATAAAAATACATTATCACTGCTATGAAATATATTTTCCATGAAAATAAGCAAGTAGGCCTACTTATGTGACAGGTATTTCATTAATCTGAACTTGCAATAAGATCAATTCCCTGTATATGGGAAAATTCATTGTCTCTTGCTTCACTAGAATCCTCTCCTAAACTACTTACAAATTCGTCACACACCACGTCTAAAACACTTCACATGCGGTCTCTTTTTACTTGGGGGTGGATCATTTTTTTTTTTTCTATGTAAACACTTGAAACAGATACACTGGCACATTCCGATGTTCGTCTAAAACACTTCTCACAGTGGCCTCTTTTTACCATCTTACTAATTAACGGTGTATAACTTTTATACAAGGTTCATACACCAATTATGTGAAATTCGTTACTAATAAACCGTGTATAAACCTCCTGTGTATACATCTGTTATAGTTATTCATTGAATTGCTTATACAGACCAGGACCCTTTGTATAAGCGTTGTACAGCTGCCAGTAGCGGAAAAAGGAACGAGTGAGCAGTTTATTTACGTGGTATTTACTGACTGCAGTAATATAATCCTGGTGAAATATTCGACTTATCCATTCAACATTGAAGGAATGGACGATAACGTTGATGATCTTCGCGATATTTTAAACATAGAAGACATACACCATTTAGGGGTTATGGAGGCTAGACATCTTCGTAAAGCAAAACACTTTTAAAGAGACGGAATGACAATGAATAACTATAAAAGAAATGGTTTAGCAAATTTTTGTGTAATAATGTGTTACTGCTTAACAGACTTTTGAAATTAAGAGTTTATTAAACATTATCTGCCTCTACACAGATCTTTCTCAAATTTGAGTAAAAAGAAAAGGGACATATTCCTTGACATAAAAAATTGTATAACCTGAAAACCGTACGTAATATGATTTCCATACTTTGTAGTTAAATACACAGATATATGATGTATAAATACCTAATAGAAACCTTTTTGATCAAACCTTACTTTTAGCTACAGAACAGTTTTTCCTTTCTCCTGAAAAGTAAGGATTTTGGAATGTGTACCCTTTTCAACACGCCGATTCAATTACGATTGCTTATGTTTTCCGTACTATCCCAGTTAGGAGTTCTGGATCTTTTATTAAGCTTTTCCACTTCTTTCGTGGCGTACATTACACAAGCAAGCTGAAGAAATGTTGATATCAATATAAGACAATTTCCAGCTGTCTCACTTTGTGCTGCCACTGCCTTTTCGATATGCCGTGCTACCGCATGACTTTCCGGAAAGTTTTGATGATGATGATTATTATTGTTGTTTAAAGGGGCCTAACATCGAGGTTTACCGGGCGAGTTGGCCGTGCGCGTAGAGGCGCGCGGCTGTGAGCTTGCATCCGGGAGATAGTAGGTTCGAATCCCACTATCGGCAGCCCTGAAGATGGTTTTCCCGTGGTTTCCCATTTTCACACCAGGCAAATGCTGGGGTTGTACCTTAATTAAGGCCACGGCCGCTTCCTTCCAACTCCTAGACCTTTCCTATCCCATCGTCGCCATAAGACCTATCTGTGTCGGTGCAACGTAAAGCCCCTAGCAAAAAAAAAAAAAAAAAAAAAAAACATCGAGGTCATCGGCCCCTAATGGTACGAAATGAGACGAAATGGAATGTCAAATTAAAAGTCTAAAATTCTCCACTGACCAGAATTCAAAGCGTGAAAACAAAGAATGAATGGATGGACATGAATTTAAAACAATCGTGACCCGCAATGCTTTACATTCACACAAACTGACGTAAAAGAACAGAATTACTGACCAAGGGACTGCTGCTATAGCATAACACTGAAACGATGATGCTTGCAGTCCACAGGGGTTCCAAAATCCAAGTTATCAGCCTCTCATAACGGTACTGATCGCTAGGAAAGTAGATCCATGGTATTTGTCCTGTTGCGGTACTAATCAAAAGTAGCCAAGACTTGCGATATTCCACACATTATTGTACTACTCAGAGGTTATGAAATTCGACATATAGTACAGACCTATGTTTTTCTCACTTTGCAGCGCCATTTACAGGCAACGCAAACCTATGGTGTTCACCACATAAGAGTACTAACCACAGGGACCTTCCCCTATCCCGTAGTGTTCCTCATATAGTGGGTACTAATCACAGACAAGGCAGAACCATGGTAGCTATCATCCCATGGTCCTGCTCATATGGTGGTACTAATCACAGGTACTGCAAAAGCTGACCGCACAGTGCTCCTGTGTGCTACTAATCACAAACCTATTTGGCACCTAATATAGTGGTACTACGCGCAAGTAAAAGCGACCCATGATGCTCTCCGCGTGGTGGTATTGATCACAAGTAGTTTCATGGTTCCAAGACAATCATCCCTTGGTTGCCCCTGTTAGTCGCCTCTCACGACAGGCAGGGGATACCGCGGGTGTATTCTTCGTCCCCCATCCACAGGGGGTTGTGTGTTTGGACCGCAAGAGGTATTTTATTTCCCTCAAGTCCGCTGGCAAGCCGGTTAGGACCCCCCTATCCGCCACCTGGGATGCGCCACGTGGGAGTATCACCTCTCCCTCTGCAACGCCAGCGTAACAGGTTCGTGGCCGGAAAGTTTTGCTCGTAGATAACGTGCAGAAGCGATCTTAAAGGAGGTGAACATGCGAAATACATCAGTGAACTGCAGGAAGAGATTCCTACGACTTGGAACAAGTGTATACGTGCTGTATGGTAATACAATGCATATACCACGTTTATTAGTAAGAAAAATATACAACGCGTATACAGGGTTTATTCACTGTAGAACTATACAAGTGTTAAACAACTGTATAAGGACTTTTTATTAATAAGACGGTTACTGGACAGTAACACAACCGGTGGTGGATAATTCTTTTCGTGCAATGTAAACACTTGAAATAGACACACCGGAGAAATCTGATGTTAGTTTTGCGATACAGCAAAACCTTGTTAGTTCGAAGTCTTCGTAATACAGAAATCTGACTTCCAATTACATGATTTCGAATTAACAGCCATCTTGTAATTCAGTTGCCAGTTTCTGCGGATTCTGCTTTTCTGCGTACTGCCTGCTACACGATATTGTGGAGTTCCTTAAAAAGCTGAATACAAAAGAATTACGATTTCACTCTATTTTCAACTATGAAACACACTATATACACACAGAAGTGAGTGAAAGTGCGGAAAGCTACCCCTGCACGTTCCGGAAGACGCATTCTATCGTGAAATAGAGAAATTTTGAATTTAAATTACTCTGTAAAATATGGTACTATTTAAAAAAAATGTAATGTCAGTTTAGAATTAAAGTCTGAATTGTTTTCCGTTTAAATATAACATATGGGAACAGTTTTCTTCCATCTACGGTTGCATAAAGCATAACTGTACACTCAGCATCGAAAACTAGGCGAGCCAGGAGCGTGTTGAAAACCTTGACGCAAATAAAACCTGCACCCCAATTTGATGATGATGATGATGATTGTTGTTTAAAGGGGCCTAACATCTAGGTCATCGGCCCCTAATGGTACGAAATGAGACAAAATGGAATGACATATTAAAAATCTAAAATTCTCCACTGACCAGAATTCAAAAACGTGAGAACGAAGAATGAATGGATGGACATGAATTTACAACAATCAGTGGTTGCGACCCGCAATGTCTCACATTCACATAAACAGACGTGACAATATCGTATTACTAAGGGACTACTGCTATAGCATAACACGGAATCGATTATGCGTGCAGTCAAAAGGGGGTCCTAAATCGCAGTTATACGCCCCTCATAATGGTACTGATCGCTATCAAAATAGAACCATGGTATTTGTTCTGTTGCGGTACTAATCAAAAGTAGCACAGACTTGCGGCATTCCACACATTATTGTACTACTCAGAGCTTATGAAATTCGACATAATACAGACCTATGCTTTTCTCACTTTGCGGCGCCATTTACAGGCAACGCAAACCTATGGTGTTCATCACATAGGAGTACTAACCACAGGGACCTCTCCCTATCCCGTGGTGTTCCTCATATAGTGGGTACTAATCATAGGCAAGGCAGAACCATGGTAGCTATCATCCCATGGTCCTGCTCATATGGTGGTACTAATCACAGGTACTGCAAAAGCCGACCGCGCGGTGCTCCTGTGTGCTACTGATCACAAACCAATTTCGTACCTAATGTAGTGGTACTACGCACAAGTAAAAGCAACCCTTGGTGTTCTCCGCGTGGTGGTACTAATCACAAGTAATTTCATGGTTCTAATACAATCAACCCTTGGTCGCCCCTTTTAGTCGCCTCTCACGACAGGCAGGGGATACCGTGGGTGTATTATTCGTCAGCCTCCCCCACCCACAGGGGGTGTGTGTTTGGTCCGCGAGAGGTATTTTATTTCCCTCAAGTCCGCCGGCAAGCCGGTTAGGACCCCCCTATCCGCCACCTGGGACGCGCCACGTGGGAGTATCACCTCTCCCCCTGCTACGCCTGCGTAGCAGGTTCGTGGCACCCCAATTTGGTGCCTCAAATTAAAAAAAAAAAATTTGAGGCACCCCAATTTGGTGCCTCAAATTTTTTAAAAAATATGCGGGGATTATTCGCAAAAATACGGTTACTCATGAATGACAAGGACCTCATCATCTGCTTTTAACTTAAAGAACAAGACTCCACTTACAGCAGAGCTGCACATATCTATCTTCATCCACATAACTATATCTTATTAACAATGAAAGTGTTTTATTATATGCACACATGAAGACATCTTTTAAGCAAATAATAGGACATTTTAACAGACTCACATCATTATCTACGATCACAAGCACCAACTGATGCACAACTATGGATAAAATCTCTAACACAAGAGTCAAATGACGAGATATGCAATACACGCATATTCAAACCTGTGAAGTGTTTTTACACATGTTGTATTAATATATTTTGATGTGTTCAGTGTATTTTAATGTGTTTATTGTACTTGTACATACTACTTAGATTTAAGCATTAGAATAAGCTGCACAGTCAAATTCCAAGTTTTAAAGAAGACAGTTTTATACCCACATACCAAATGATAACACACATTCAATTTTACATTTAGTATGCCCAATCTGGACACATTCAGATATGCTGTTTCCTCACGGCATCTCCCTTTAGACAAAGTAATGTCAATTATTGCCTAACATATATGTAAAGATACAAACTCTGTTCAGCTGATGATGACCAGGTAGGTCGAAACTGGTACTGTAAGATATACATTTTTTACAATAAACAGTACTGATAAGGTAGAAATCCTTTCTTATCTGTATATGGGTTGTTTATCTTTCATTCATCAAGCAACGTGTGTATTAGTGGGCCAGTTAACTCTTGCACCAATATGGATCAAAGGAAGCGAAAGCATTTTTCTTTAAAAGAAAAATGTGAAATACTTTGGGAAGTGGAGAAAAATGGGGAAAAAAAGAGAAGAAATAGCGAAGAAGTATGGCATCAGTCCTTCAACACTGTCTACTTTTCTAAAATAGAAAAGTAAGATAGAGCAGAATATTGATGCTGATGCCCTTGGCTCACAACGAAAGAAGATGAGGACAGCAGACTATGAGGAAGTGGACAAAGCCGTTTATACGTGGTTCGTCGAAGTGCGGACCAGAATCATTCCTGTCAATGGCCCACTGTTATGCGAGTGTGCACGATCCTTTGCACATTCGCTTGGATTTCTGGAATTTATGGGGAGTACTGGTTGGCTAGGTTGTAAATGGTGAAGCAAACAGTGTCCCAAAGGAAGTTGCATCTTCATGGCGGATGGAGACACTATCAGCTGCCTTGAAGGAATATTCGCCGGTGGATATTTATAATGCAGACGAGACTGCATTATTCAACAAATTAATGCCAAACAAAACCCTTGAATTCAATACAAGTAAGTGTTTTGGGGGCATAAGCTCAAAAGAACAGATAATGGCTCTTTTGTGCACCAACGGATAAACTGAAGCCTCTCATAATTGGGAAGTTTGGAAAGCCAAGGTGCTTCAAGGGAGGACATCAGCCCTGTGGATATAGGCACAACAAAACGGCATGGATGACATCAGTAAATTGCTCCTCTCACAATCGTGTACCTTGCCATTTGAAAGCATGTGAAAGTTTTATTTTTGCCTCCAAATACCACCTCAGTTCTGCAGCCGCTGGATCAGGGGATAATTTACGTGGTGAAGCAGCATTACTGAGCTCATGTGGTCCAGCGTATACTACGTAACGTTACCTCAGAGAGAGAGATTGTCAATTTATTGGAAGCAATGCAGATGTTCAGTGTTGCATGGAGATCAACGAAAGAAAAGGTAATCAGGAACAGCTTTAGAAAAGCTGGAGTGAGTAATGGAGAAGACAACACCGCAGAAAGTAAAGAGTTGGACACAGAAACTGAGCAGAACTAGAAGCATTTCTGTGAAAAGTTGGATGTGCCAACAAGTGTAAATCTTACTGATTATGTCAACGTGGAATGTGATGTGTTAGTGGAAAACGAAATCACTGAAGAAGAGATTGTGGCAGATATTATGTGCGATAGGAATCCGTGTGATAATGAGTGGAAGAGGAAGATGGGCCTCAAAGTGTTCAACAGAGTTTGCAGTTGTGCAGGCAACAAACATGGCATGTAGTTTTCAGGATTTTCTTCTGTCACGAAGTAATATGCCAGAATCGGTGTTAAATTCAAGTGCAGTGGTTGCTGACTACCTTGAATATTCGTTTGTGTCTGGGAGTGCTCAGAAGAAAATCACAAACCTTTTCACAAAATAAAGTCGAGGAGATGATGTACCAGTACAGGAAAAAATTTGAGATGCCTAAAACTTCTTGTCAGTACCTGTACTTTTATATCATTACTTCATGTAAATGTATGTATCCTAATTTTCCTCTCATTTAATAAATACAGTATTACCCCTCTTTTACGCTTGTGCAAAAGGGGGGAAATGTAAAAGGGGGTAAAGTGTAAATCGTGGGAAACAACTTGTACAGGTATATATAAAAATGCTCTGGAAAAGGAGGTAAATCGATTTACTGTACTTATCTCAAAGAAAGGTCCATCTAAGTTAATTACTGTACTGTTTTAACTGTTGACTACACTGCCTTTGTAATTTTGCTCATCCTTTGTCCAGGAGACGGTTACCGGTAGGTGGTTAAAAATTTGTGTAATACATTCTTTTAATATACAGTAGTTACTTTCTTAGAATGGCTATAGAATTATCTAAGATTCAATACTTTCTCTGAATAAAACATTTTAATTGCTCCTCTTGTACCTGCATTCTGAAGCACTTGATGTAATGCTTCCTCAGTTTTTCACAACATTAACACAAATTTATTCCAGATGGAAAACTACACAATCACTGCTTCCTACCAAAATAGTCCAGAATCGATCTCTGTTTACACTTCTTATTTCTTATGACCTCTAATTGTTTCTCAAGCTCATAAAGGTTATGAAAATTATTTTCACCCCACCCTACAGATGACAGATACCTGCGTAAAACATCCACTGCTGCACTTGCAGCAGCACTGGTAGCATCACTTCACTGTTTTCCGCTGCTTCATCACTGTCACTGGTGGGAGACTTGGCTGCTGTTTGCTCAGCAAGCAACTCCTCCACAGTGATCACAGAATCATCTATCCGAATAAAATCTTCAGTAGTGCATACTGACTGCAACATTCTCCACACATCAGGTAGCATAGCAGGCCTTCATCTTCTTCTTCTTCTTCTTGAAGCTGCGATTCGGCATGATTCTTCAAAAATCCTGCTTTAAGAAACAATTTGAGATGGTAGTCTGCTTCACGGCTATCCAAGACTTTGCAATGAAGTGAAGCGCATCCAGGATTGAAACTTTAAATGATGATGGATCCTTTCCAGCATCCATAAGAAATAAATTTTGCTGCACCAGGTTCTTCCTATAAGTGACTTAAAAGAGTGAATAACCCCTAAATCCACATTCTTGAAGCAATGAGGCTTTTTAGATTTCCCTATCACATAGGGGTGGAGCTTCTCACAGCCATCAGCACTGGCTCCCAACATCACTGTGAACCCCATCCTGCTGTGTTTCCCACTATAGTCTCCTTTGAATGGCAAAGTCTTGCTGGGCAACACACTGAAAAACAGTCCAGTTTCATTTAGGTTAAAAATGTTCTTGGGTTCGTAATCCTTGGTCAGCTCCTGCAATCTTCTATCAATCCATTCTTCCACAGTTTCATCACTAACTGCATTAGATTCCCCACAAACAGTTCTATATGTTAGGTTATACCTTTTCCTAAATCAGTCAATCCAGCCATTGGATGCGCTGAAATTTTCATTGCCAAGAATGTTTGCCACTTTAAGCGCCTTTTACCTGAAGAACACACCATCAATTCGAATACCTGCGACTCTTGCAAACCAACTTTTTACAATTTTTTTCCATTTTCTCATATTTGCAGTATGATGTATACTTCCTTTTCTTGGAGTTTGGTCTGCGTTCTGAAGCACTTGATGTAATGCTTCCTCGGTTTTTCACAATTGTATTCAGCGTGAATACAGGAAGCAGTATTTCGCGTGCCAACGAAACATGTGTTCCGCTGTACGAAGCAACCTTTTCTAATATTCGAACTTTCTCATCCACAGGGTAAAGTTTTTCTTTCCTTCTTTTTTCCATTATTAGCAGGAAAACAAAAAAAGCAATAACAAACAAGGATTAACAAACACGACAGGAAAGGAAGATCACGGCAATTCACGTGAGATATTTTTTAAGAATGACATTATGGTTATTATTATTGTTGTTATTATTATTCTTGACCGCTCGACTCACATAAGAACAAAAAATTAACAAATAAAAAAATTACAGTAAATGTGACTAACCAGCAACAATAACTTTAACAACTCAAACAACAAATGCAAGTGTAAAACAATAACTGTGAAATAACGAACTTGGACAAGACAAACCATCTTACTAATAAACAGTGTATAACTTTTACACAAGATTTATGCACCGTTTATGTGGAATTCGTTACTAATAAACCGTGTATAAGCCTCCTGTGTATACATCTGTTACAGTTACTCATTGAATTACTTATACAGACCAGAACCCTTGTATAAGCATTGTATAGCAGCGAGTAGCGGAAAAAGAAATGAGTGAGCAGTTTATTTTCGTGGTATTTACTATCTGCAGTAATATACTCATGGTGAAATATTCGACTTATCCATTTAACATTGAACACACATTGAAAGAATGGACGATAATGTTGATGATCTTCACAATATTTTAAACGTAGAAGACATACACCATTATGAGGTTATGGAGGCTAGACATCTTCATACAGTAAAACACTTTAAAGAGACGGAATGACAATGAAAAACTATAAAAGAAATGATGGTTGGGTGTATTTTTGTATAATAATGTTACTGCTTAATAGACTTCTGAAACTGCGAGTTTATTATACTTTATCTGACCCTACAAAGATGCTTCTCAAATTTGAGTATAAAAAGAAACATATTCCTTGACATAAAAAAATGGTATACTTTGACTTGAAACCGTACGTAATATGATTTCCATACTTTGTAGTTGAATACGCAGATATTTGATGTATAAATACCTAATAGAAACCTTTTTGATCAAACCTTTTAGCTACAGAACAGTTTTTCCTTTCTCCTGAAAAGTAAGGATTTTGGAAAGTGTACCCTTTTCAACTCACTCACTCAATTACAGTTGCCTACGTTTTCCATACTATCCCAGTTAGGAACTCTTGATCTTTTCTTAAGCTTTCCCTTTTCTTTCGTGACATTCATTACACAAGCAAGCTGAAATTCAAGAGGACAAATTGGGGCAAATATTCGTTTATAGGTAGGGAAGTTAAGGATGGGAATAACTTACCAAGGGAGATGTTCAATAAATTTCCAATTTCTTTGCAATCATTAAAGAAAAGGCTAGGAAAACAACAGATAGAGAAACTGCCACCAGGGTGACTGCCCTAAATGCAGATCAGTAGTGAATGATTGACTGAAATGTTGATATCAATATAAGCCAATTCCCAGCTGTCTCCCTTTATGTTGTCACTGCCTTTTCGATATGCCGTGCTACTGCGAGACTTTCCAGAAAGTTTTGCTCGTAGATAACCAGCAGAAGCGATCATAAAGGTGGTGAACGTGCGAAATACGTCAGTGAACTGCAGGAAGAGACTTCTACGACTTGGAACGAGTGTATACGTACTGTATAGTTATACAATTCGTACACCACGATTATTAGTACGAAAAATTTACAACGCTTATTAAGGGTTTATTAACTGCTTAACTATAGAAGTGTTAAACAACTGTATAAGGACTTTTTATTAGTAAGATGGTGAATCACTTTATAACGTCTCCTTGTGGCTTATACTGTACTTAGCAACAAAGCAAACACCTGATATCTCCTTTTCCTTTGCAGTTTTGTTCATTCAACTCGTCGGATTTGAAAATAAGGTTTAAGATGTTGTGGAAAACACTTGATATCAAAGAATGCACTGCATTGGTCAAGCGGAAGTTCAATACTGAGTGTTCTAAGAGTTATTATAGACCATGGTTGTTTGATTAGGTCCCCATGCCATGGTTACTCAAGAGTTTTAGGTTAGTTGCGACGCCATTTTACCTCAATTTTTTTCTTCTCGAACGGCCTGTCGTGGGCGGGAAGTATAAAATGTCGCAAATGTAAATTTGAGGATTTTACTGTGAGCTAAGGAAATCTCAGGGGACTAACAAAAAATGTTGTAAAAGACGGGAAAACATTAAAGCTGGGAATGTAAATGCGGGGTAATACTGTACAGTATTAAGGCTTTTGGTGTGCACATTTGTGTTGAAATAACGTAGATTCTTCAACAGTTTCTTTTTCTTTTCTTTTTTTTTTTTTTTTTTGCTAGTGGCTTTACATCGCACCAACACAGATAGGTCTTATGGCGACGATGGGACAGGAAAGGCCTAGGAATGGGAAGGAAACAGTCGTGGCCTTAATTAAGGTACAGCCCCAGCATTTGCCTGGTGTTAAAATGGGGAACCACGGAAAACAATTTTCACAGCTGCCGACGGTGGGGTTCAAACCCACTATCTTCCGGATGCCAGCTCACAGCTGCACGCTCCTAACCGCATGGAAAACTCGCCCGGTCTTTAACAGGTTTGATGATGATGATGACGATGATGCTTGTTACTTTAAGGGACCTAACATCTAGGTCATTGGCCCCTGATGGTACGAAATGAAATGACAAAACAAAAGTTTTAAATCATCCACTGACCAAAAAAAAAAGGCATGAAGAATGAATGGATGGACATGAACCCAAAACAATCAGTGTATCGTACCCAAAAACTACCATAAAGTAATAGCATTACCGACCAAGGAACCACTTCTGAAGTACAATCCTGATGATGATGATCCTGCTGCTTGCTGTCCAAAGGGGTCCAAAATCCAGGTTAACGGCCCCTCATAATAGTACTTATCGCTAGTAAAGTAGAACCATGATATTTGTCATGTTGGGGTACTAATCAAAAGTAGCACAGACTCACGGTGTTCCACATATGATGGTACTACTCACAAGTACTGGACATCGTACATGTAACGCAGACCTGTGGTGTTTCTCACATAATGGTGCCACGCACAGGCAACGCAAACCAATGGTGTTCTTCACTTAGGTGTACTAATCACGGGCGAGGGTAATCCTGTGGTGTTCCTCACATAGTGGGTACTACGCACAGGCAACGCAGGCCCATGGCGCCGCTCATATAGTGGTACTAATCATAGGCAACGTCCAGAACCATGGTGTTGCTCACGTGGGTACGACTCACGGATACTGGAAACCTACAGTGAACCCCTCTCTGCTGCTACTAATCACAAACCTATTTCGTATGTAATATAGTGGTACTACTCGCAAGTACAGGCAACCCATGGTGTTCCCAGCGTGATGGTACTCATGAAAAGTAGTTTCATGGTTCTAATTCAATCATCCCTTGGTACCCCCTTTTAGTCGCCTCTCACGACAGGCAGGGGATACTGTGGGTGTATTTTTCGTCTGCATCCCCCACCCACAGGGGGCAGAGAGAGAGAGAGAGAAAAGAAGAAAGAAGGGATCCGTCACTTCAAAAAATGAAGTAATTGACGATGAAAGGCAAGGGCCACGAAGGGCGTGAAAATGAAAGACTCCCTAGGCCTCGAATGCTCTAATACTTATTACATAAAATCAGCTTCATGGTCCGTATCGCACTTCAATAGATAAATACTTAATTGTGAATGCTCTAATACTGTCGGGGTCAGAAAAGAATAAGAGTTGACCCAGGGAGGTCGGACAGGATAGACGAAAGTGAGGAGCCTGGCACACGTAAGTGGAAGCAATGCCAAGACTCAGCTAAGGGCCCCGTAGTCACCAATCCACACTCCCAAGTTGAGAGCCCCTTGTAGTCACCTCTTACGACAGGCAGGGTATACCGCGGGTGTATTCTACATGTGCGTCCCCCACCCGCAGGGGGTAGTGTGTTTGGTCCGCGAGAGGTATTTTTTCTCCTCAAGTCCGCCGGCAAGCCGGTTAGGACCCCCCGTATCCGCCACCTGGGACACACCACGTGGGAGTATCACCTCTCCCCCTGCTACGCCAGCATAGTAGGTTCGTGGTTCAGTAGGTTCGTGGTTCAACAGGTTTAGGAATGGGCGAGTGCTTAAGAATTGGCTTATTTCACTATAACAAATTTATTTCTGAGGTTCCCAAAATTTTGTTATACTGGTATTTTACTGTAGTTACACATCAAATGAACCACCATCTTGAACTCTTTGACTGCCACATTAGGATGCCAACCAACTACGGAACACCTGAACACGTGGTACCAACATAACATAAACACTTCAATGACAAAACCACAACATGAGTTCACATACGTAACTCGAGTAACTATTCTCACTAACAACAACTCGAATAAACAATCCAAGACCGTCCTTTTTGTACCTTGCCTGGCTAGGCTACCAGAAAATTATGACACTACATGGTTTCTTTTATCTTATAGTGTCTCCAATAAGCTATATACAAATGAATAGAACATTCTGTAAAACTCGTGACGAAGGTGCATTGTTTGTAGACTCTTGCCCTGTGTTGCACAACATTACATCGGATTTATACATCATATTTACAGGTAATAATAAATTATATACTATTAATTGCATGTTCCTACATTAAATAAAGTTGTATTAATAAACATACAGCAGAAGTATCGTGAATAACCTCACATGTTCTGTTACACAAGACAGATCATACAACACACAAGTAATAAACGATACGACCACAATTTATACCAAATCAAGTTTGTACTGACAACCTGTTGTACATAACTACGTAGATAATAATAATAATAATAATAATAATAATAATAATAATAATAATAATAATAATAATAATAATAATAATAATAATAACATAATCATCAATTACTAATTGAGCTCGATATTACCACTATTTACCCATGGGTTTAGGGGAGTCTCTGTGGCTCAGATGGGAGCGCGTCGGCCTCTCACCGCTGGATACCGTGGTTCGAATCCCGGTCACTCCATGTGAGATTTGTGCTGGAAGAAGCGGAGGCGGGACAGGTTTTTCTCCGGGTACTCCAGCTTTCCCCGTCATCTTTCATTCCAGCAACTCTCTCCATTATTATTTCATGGCATTTATAAGTCATTAATAAATCACCTTGGGAGTGGCGACTCCACTGTAATACAGTGAAACCTCGGAAGTAATAATAATAATAACTTTGTAATTTTGTAATTTTGTGAATATATTGTATTGAAAAGGTGGAAACATTTAAGTTATTATTATTATTACTTATATATTGTTCAATACGGACCAAAAACATGAAATTCATAACCATCAATGAAACCTCGGAATGCGAGTAACTCGGTCTACGAGTGTTTTGCAAGACGAGCACATGTTTAAATGAATTGCAACTTGATAAGCGAGTGAGATTCCGCAATACAAGCGTCACGTGTGCCTACATTTTCCCCTCCCCTGTGCCTTTGTTTTCCCTTTCCCCTGTCTGTCTGTTTCCTGTAAGAGTGTGCGTAATCATCTCCCGCGCCTGACTTCAGTTGGCGTGCCTCGCTTGTACAGTCAACACCGTACGAGTGTACATGTTTTGTTTCTTTCATTAGTGTTATAACTGTACTGCAATGATGGGCCCAGTGAACGAAAAGAAGGCTGAAAATGAATTTGGTTGGAAGGAGATGATTACGATGGAAATTAAGAAGGAAATTATTGAAAAGTACGAACGAGGTATACGAGTGGCTGATATCACGATATTTTATAACACGTCTACATCAACGATTTGCACAATATTAAACAAGAAAGAAGAAATAAAAGTGGTAGATGCAGCAAAAGGAGTCACAAGGCTATCAAAGCAACGGCCACGTGTTCTGGAGATGTAGAAAATTTGCTTCTCTTTTGGATAAATGATAAGCAACTAGCAGTCGATACAGTGACCAAGAATTTAATCTGTGAGAAGGCAAGGACACTGTACGCAGACCTCGTACGTAAATTACCATGTAGTACACGTACGTTAACAGAAATCGAAAAAAATAGTCAATAGAAACTCTCAATTCAACTGAAATTGAGAGAAGTGAAAAATGTGGGAAACGGTGGAAAATTTTGTAGAAAAACACCACCCGAATAAGGCTGTAGCAGTGCGAGCGATGAATCTGTTCAGTGACAATGTAATGTCACATTTTTTTGCAATCCTCAAAAAGAGGCAAAAGCAACAGTCATTGGACAGGTTCACCGTTAAAGTTGCACAGAAAGAAAACAATTCCAGTGAGCCAACAGATAACAGTGATTCTGTTAGTGAAATTCGTGCTACAGAGTAACTCTTCTCATGTCATCTCTCGTCACCCTCACATCAAAAATGATTCTGTTGTAAGGTAAAGTGCAGTTTAATTTGTTTTACGTTATATTTGGTTTTGGAAATGTTATGCAAATAAATATTTTTGTGTTGTGGATGAATCATCCGCATTTCATTTGTTTCTTATGGGAAAATTTGCTTTGATATACGAGTGCTTTGGATTACAAGCATGTTGCCGGAACGAATTATGCTCGCTATCCAAGGTTCCACTGTAATAGCCTATACATGGTTCATTCATTACATCCCTGATCCGGTCAAAGACTGGAAAACACGTAATATTTCATTCAGCCATGGGTTTAAAGAATTGTTTCAGAGTTATACTAGTCCATTACACACTTGCAGCTAGGTAGCAATGAGGGTTAAAGAACATTGCAGAAACTTACGTCTTTACCAGCCAGAGAAGCCTGCTGTGGCAAAACATGCATACCTGCCAACTTTTGAAAAGGGCTATCAGTAAAACTCATGCACGACAAAAAAAATCTAACGATTTTGACATACCCCGGCTTCAACAAGTATAATTACAGAACCACGTAATCAATACTTTATTTTTTGCGTTGGGCAAAATTAAATATACATAATCACTCACAGAACATGTTTCGACCACTTAATGGTCATTATCAGCTGTATAAGGAAAACTTAGATGAAAAATATTGGACAATAAGCACAAGCGTTAATCTTTAGGTTATGGAAAAAAAACATTTGCTGTTTCGATTGTTTGATTGGTAAAAGTTATTTGGTATCTTCTCTGTTATATTATGGCGGTCATCTGGTTAGGGCAGCTTGTCTCACGTTATCATATCATGAAAAGATGTTTATTCCGCGCTGCCTTGGGGATCTGTCTTTGTGCACGACCTAGTGTAGTAGCGATGTGACACGGTTTGATTGTTCGTGCAATCTGCCATTTTATAACAGAGAAGATACCAAAGAACTTTTACCAATCAAACAATCGACACAGCAAATATTTTTTCCATAACCTAAAGATTAACGCTTGTGCTTATTGTCCAATATTTTTCATCTAAGTTTTCCTTATACAGCTGATGATGACCATTAAGTGGTCGAAATACGTTCTGTGAGTGATTATGTATATTTAATTTTGCCCAACGCAAAAAATAAGGTATCGATTAGGTGGTTCTTTAATTATACTTGTTGATTATACTCATCGATACGGTTATGAAGTGGAGAACTTGCAATACACCGGCTTGATGAAAATAATACTACTTCAGGGCTACAAAATTCAATATTTCAGACTTTAAACGGGATACTTCAATGAAATCATATCTACTTAGATCATAGGCCAATGATTTGTACATGAACATGACAATCAAGAAGAAATCCATGTTAAACAGCAGCAGGTGTGGTGAATATAAGTTTGGAGCATACATAACACGACTTCCTTGATAAATTAAGCAGATATGTGATAATTGAGAAAGGCTTTACACAATAAAACTTGTTTAACGTAACAAAGGCAAGAAATAATATAATACACACTGCATATCACATGCTAGTTCGATTTTAAAATCATAGTTGTGGCTTTTTTAGCTTCCTGCAAAAAAGTCTTGAGAAAATGTTTTGTCATAACAGGGACCAGAACTCCTGGTCTTCAAAATAGAAATAGACTCCAGAGATTCAGTGGAGATGAATGATCAAAACTTTGTTCTATTTTTCTCCACAAGGCTGAAAACACGTTCACATTCTGCATTGCTATGGGGTATGGTGAGAATAGAGAGCATTACTCTAGAAATTTGGTTATACTCATTCACCAACTCATCTGTAGTTTCATGCTTTAACACATCATCCTTGAGTGGGAACTTGTTCATAATGTAGTCACAGACAGAACAAAAGTAGTTTCTCACTGATGAAAGAAAATGGATTTATCTGTATCTTAGAGAAGTCTTAATGCCAATAACTAACTCATCATCGCTTCTTTGATTTTGAATCAAGTACTGTTTCTTGTTGGAGTTATTCATGATAATCTACAAGAGGAATATAGCATATGAAAATGTCCAAGAACAAATGTCTTGATATCCACTGAAACATCGGAAGGAACCTGGATCACTGAATGTCACATAAAATTATAACATACACACCCAAGGCAGTCAAACACTTCATTAAAACATGTCAAAGCACACAAAGTCTTAAACCATGAAATGAACACGACGCCAACCTCGTGAATAAAGAATATGCACATGGTAGAAAACATACACACACGTGGAACAAATGTAATTCTTCTTATTCATCTTTATGATATAATGGGCTTTGCTAATAGCAGTATATCTAGTCACTGGAATGAATGTTATTAGTCCAATGAATATGGGAAACTGTGAAGCACAGTTATAACACAAAAACTCAAACACTTCATTAAAATATGATGATGATGCTTGTTGTTTTAAGGGGCCTAACATCGAAGGTCATCGGCCCTTAATGGTACGAAATGAAAGAACAAAAATTACAAAGGCATCCACTGACCAAAATAAAAATAAAAAATGTCATGAAGAATGAATGGATGGACAGGAACCCAACAAAACACAAAACAAACAAAAACAAAAACCAGTGGATCGGATTCAATAGAGAATGAAAATAACATTATTACCGACCAAGGAACCACTTATAAAGCACAATGATGCTTGGTGTCTAAAGGGGTGCAAAATCCACGTCTACGGCCCCACAGAATGGTACATGTCGCAAGTAAAATAGAACCATGGTATGTGTCATGTTGGGGTATTAATCAGAAGTAGCGAAGACTCACGGTGTTCCACAAAAGATGGTACTACTCACAAGTATTGTACACTGACTGACAGAGCAAATGCAACACCAAGAAGGAGTGGTTCGAAAGGGATGAAAGTTGGGGAAAAAACAGAGACGGCACGGACGAATAATTGATGTTTATTTCAAACCGATATGCAGGTTACACAATGCGCACGGCATCGACTCAGTAGGATGTAGGACCACCGCGAGCGGCGATGCACGCAGAAACACGTCGAGGTACAGAGTCAATAGGAGTGCGGATGGTGTCCTGAGGGATGGTTCTCCATTCTCTGTCAACCATTTGCCACAGTTGGTCGTCCGTACGAGGCTGGGGCAGAGTTTGCAAACGGCGTCCAATGAGATCCCACACGTGTTCGATTGGTGAGAGATCCGGAGAGTACGCTGGCCACGGAAGCATCTGTACACCTCGTAGAGCCTGTTGGGAGATGCGAGCAGTGTGTGGGCGAGCATTATCCTGCTGAAACAGAGCATTGGGCAGCCCCCGAAGGTACGGGAGTGCCACCGGCCGCAGCACATGCTGCACGTAGCGGTGGGCATTTAACGTGCCTTGAATACGCACTAGAGGTGACGTGGAATCATACGCAATAGCGCCCCAAACCATGATGCCGCGTTGTCTAGCGGTAGGGCGCTCCACAGTTACTGCCGGATTTGACCTTTCTCCACGCCGACGCCACACTCGTCTGCGGTGACTATCACTGACAGAACAGAAGCGTGACTCATCGGAGAACACGACGTTCCGCCATTCCCTCATCCAAGTCGCTCTAGCCCGGCACCATGCCAGGCGTGCATGTCTATGCTGTGGAGTCAATGGTAGTCTTCTGAGCGGACGCCGGGAGTGCAGGCCTCCTTCAACCAATTAACGGGAAATTGTTCTGGTCGATATTGGAACAGCCAGGGTGTCTTGCACATGCTGAAGAATGGCGGTTGACGTGGCGTGCGGGGCTGCCACCGCTTGGCGGCGGATGCGCCGATCTTCGCGTGCTGACGTCACTCGGGCTGCGACTGGACCCCTCGCACGTGCCACATGTCCCTGCGCCAACCATCTTCGCCACAGGCGCTGCACCGTGGACACATCCCTATGGGTATCGGCTGCGATTTGACGAAGCGACCAACCTGCCCTTCTCAGCCCGATCACCATACCCCTCGTAAAGTCGTCTGTCTGCTGGAAATGCCTCCGTTGACGGCGGCCTGGCATTCTTAGCTATACACGTGTCCTGTGGCACACGACAACACGTTCTACAATGACTGTCGGCTGAGAAATCACGGTACGAAGTGAGCCATTCGCCAACGCCATGTCCCATTTATCGTTCGCTACGTGCGCAGCACAGCGGCGCATTTCACATCATGAGCATACCTCAGTGACGTCAGTCTACCCTGCAATTGGCATAAAGTTCTGACCACTCCTTCTTGGTGTTGCATTTGCTCTGTCAGTCAGTGTACTTCGTACAGGTAACGCAGACCTATGGTGTTTCGCACACAATGGCGTCACCTACAGCCTACGCAAACCGATAAGTTTCCTCACCTAGGGTACTAGTCACGGGTGCCGGTCCCAAGGGCCCCGTGGTGTTCCGCACATAGTGAGTACTAATCACAGGCAACGCAGACCCACGGTGTCGCTCATATAGTGGTACAACTCACAGGCTACGCCCAGACCCGCGGTGTTGCCCACATGGGTACAACGCACAGGTACTGGAATCCACCCGGCCAGGCTTTTTACTGCAACGAATCACAAACATATTTCGTACCATGTTAGTGATACTACTCGCAAGTACATGCAACCCATGGTGTTCCCCGCATGATGGTACGAATCAAGAGTAGTTTCATGGTTCTAATTCATTCATCCCTTGGTCGCCCCTTTTAGTCGCCTCGCACGACAGGCAGGGGATACCGTGGGTGTATTATTCGTCAGCCTCCCCCACCCACAGGGGGTGTGTGTTTGGTCCGCGAGAGGTATTTTATTTCCCTCAAGTCCGCTGGCAAGCCGGTTAAAACCCCCCTATCCGCCACCTGGGACGCGCCACGTGGGAGTATCACCACTCCCCCTGCTACGCCTGCGTAGCAGGTTCATGGCATTAAAATATGTCAAAATAGGCCAAAAGAATCAAGGAACGCCAACTTTGTGAACAACGAACCCTGAAGTGGTCAAAGAATATAGGTTGAATCACAACAAGAAAACGGAGCGAAACAAAGAATTTTCGGATCAGAGCCTATTGACACCTAAGATTCACACGGAAGAACTTTTATCCCAGCTTTAAATTCAATTCCAATAACGACACAAACATCACATGGTTAAAAATACCAATCATATCAAAGAATGAGTTATTGACTATCACGGACTTGCCTTCAACCCACACAAACAATCAATTGTATGGAAGTGGAGTGTTTATCGAATGTTAACGCTTCAAATTTTTGTCTGCGAAGTCGTAAAATGACACCATCCATCCATAAAACTGTAAAATGCTGTAATTTCTATAAATTTTATGAATGAACCGTAAACGTTAGCAGGCATGAACATGCCATACATAACGACTACCAAATCATTTTTGATTCAAGTTCTGTCATTTATAAAGAGAAATATTTTATACCTAGAATAATTTGTGAGGCAATAGAAATTGCTGAACACCAGAATAATTTTAACAAATGTGACAGCTATATACTGAATAGATCATGGTTACCCTCCAGAGTTAACTTGTCAACATCTTTCTCCTACACTCTGGAGGCCTTGGATTGAACTATATTTCTAACAGGGTCTCTCTATCTTGAGTCTGGTTACTATGAAGTGACAGTTGCCAATACGTCATTTGTTCTTGCTCTGAAAACTACCCTGGTCGCAGGATCGAAACATGTCAGCAGATTATGAACATTACGCATTACGCAACCTAATACTGCCAAATTAATATTATGTCAGTTAGTGGTCATGAAAGTCTACGTATTAAGGATCTGATTCATTTTTAGTGCATAGCCGCATACCTTTCTCAACTTTAACCAAATGCCAATGCTAAAACTGCAGATGAGAAGGCAATTACAAGCCACAGTGTCTACTGCACAACCCTCTAGCTGCAAATAAACCTCCATACCAAGCATTCATGTCCATCAAGTTCAGTACAACCAGTTCATTAGACACTGGTTGTTCTGGACTTGCGCACACCACAAAATGCTACTCTCAAAATATCAATACCGGTCAAATTATAAGTCGAATAAATCCCTTAAGTGTCTGGAACTATGAAATTTACCTCCCATCCAGATCTCGACAATTTACAATCTGTGAATAAGTGGTCAACAGACGTTGAACTTGTTCCAAATCTCCAGCTTTGGCTGCTTCAAGGAGCTGGCATTCTACATCTGCACTGCCTGAAGGAGGATCTGAAAGACGAATATGAACTGAAATACAATCCCCGTCATAACAAAATAAACAACACTTAAAATTAGAAATGCACCATAGTTCATGACACATTTCAGACTCTTACCCCATTTTTTTTTTAATTTGAAGAATTAATGTATTAGTTTGCAAGATAAATTTTGTCTTTGCTTGTGAACAGCACGGAGCACAAGTACCCTACAGATAAGTTCAAGATTACGACTTATAGGGCAAAGCGTTAGAGATGAACGGTTAAATATAAAAATATAAATGGGCAAAAACCAGTACAACAATTTTGGATTTAAGAAAAAAAATTAATACACACCAGCAAAAAATATAATAAAAAACAATTCTCTACATAAAATTTACAACTTTTTCCAGATATCTTCAGTGACTCAAGACTACAGCAATTAATTCCATACTGCTAACACAGCCATTTTCCTGTGATTTAACAAATGAAGACACAACAAAACCTGAACTGAACTGAGGCAAAAATTTGAAGTGAACAGACAAAACTATAATTTTATTTATGAGGACTACTTAAAATTTACATATATATTTCACATACCTTGAAGAAGTTTCAGAACATTCTCAGTTGCAACCTGAGCAGCAGTGTATCCTTGTAATGAAACAATACTGGCATCTACATTGTAAGATAACAAGATCCGGCATCCCTGAACGTTATCTTCTCGGGCACACCAATGGAGAGCTGTGAACAAACAGGAACCATTTCAGTGTTTTCAGTTATGGCAGGCAAAGTTCTTATTTGCACTGGCAAGTAGGTAATTCCAAAGCTTCAAAATTTGTTAACAATGTGATCAGGCTCCAGCAACATAGCACTCTCAAAGAGATTTTTTTTTTTGCTAGTTGTTTTACGTCGCACCGACACAGAAAGGTCTTACGGCGACGATGGGACAGGAAAGGGCTAGGAGTGGGAAGGAAGCGGCCGTGGCCTTAATTAAGGTACAGCCCCAGCATTTGCCTGGTGTGAAAATGGGAAACCACGGAAAACCATTTTCAGGGCTGCCGACAGTGGGGTTCGAACCTACTATCTCCCGAATACTGGATACTGGCCGCACTTAAGCGACTGCAGCTATCCAGCTCGGTGAAAGAGATTTTAAGCATGCCCTATACCAAATTACATCCACGATCAACTGAAGCAGCGGAGAAATGAACTAACTAGGACCATTGTAAGCCACTTTTGATTTTGCACCTCCAAGGCGAACAACTCCACAGTCAGGTCGGTTCCCGGTAGGTCATTGCAGCCATTTTTGGATATGCGCTGGGATTCTGCCGGAGCACTGAACTAATGCGCAACCATCGCCACCACCGTGTAAGAACGTCGACTGCTCAAGGCTTGAGACAGCGTGGATGGGAAGTGCACGAGGAGGTTCACTGCATCTCTACCAATGACTCTAATCGGAGGGCGGACATCGTAGCCATCAACAGAGAGGACATTAAAGCAATGGTCTTAGATCCCACCATTCACTTTGAAAGAGACCTTAATCAGGCTCAGGATGTGGACCTAGAAAAGCAAGCTATTTATGTTCCATGCTTGCCTTACCTTTCATCAAAGTATAAAATACCTATCGATCGTTGGATTTTTAGAGGCCTGCTATTCGGAGCAAGAGGCACCCACCCTAGTCAGACATCGAACTTCCTACAAAACTTGAAAGTTCCATTCTGCGAGTTAGAAAAAATAGTAATACAGATACTGAGGGACTCTCTGCAAATCATTCATTTCAATCTGTACCTGAGAACGTGATTGACATTCCTCCCCCACTAACCCTGGGAAAAAAGATAACAGCATTAACGATTAAATTTACATTTCATGATATTTTTAAACTTCATTGAAATTGAAACTGTATTCCGGATCCAAATGGTCACCCTCACTGGAGAACGGATGATTTATTTCTTCAATAAATCTCTCTCCCTGAGGTATTGTACAACATGATTCCTGATATATTTCCTTACTTCCTGATGTTCTAATTACATTCTATGTCCTTTACAAGATATTAGAATAATTCCATATTGATAGTTTTCACTTTACATAGGTGAAATTAAGTGTATGCCCCTAATTCAATGCATCATAGGAGGATACACTTAATTTTACCTTTGTAAAATTCTGTCTCCTTGCTTCTCTTCTTTTCCTCATCATCAGTTGGCATTTCATGACCAAGTTGTAGTCAGAGCCCATGTCTGCTGCTGGAAACAGAGAGCAATCGGAAAAACCATGCGCATTTACCATATATACTCGTGCACTAGACCCACCTGGCCTTTTAATGATGATTATGGTGCTTGTTTAAAGGGGCCTATCATCTAGGTCATCGGCCCCTAATGGTACCAAAATGAGACGAAATGTAATGACAATTTAAAAGTTCAAAATCATCCACTGACCAAAATAAAAAACATGGTGATGAAGAATGACTGGATGGATACAAATTTAAAACAATCAGTGGATCTGACCCAGAAACTTAAACAACAGAATTACTGGCCAAGGGACTGCTTCTAAAGCACAATCCTGCTGAATTGAGGATGCTTGTTGTCTAAAGGGGTCCAAAATACAGGTCAACGGCCCCCCATAAATAATGGTACTTATCACTAGTAAAGTAGAACCGTGGTATGTCATGTTGCAGTACTAACCAAAAGTAGCGTAGACTCAGGGTGTTCCACACACTATGGTACTACTCACAACTATTCTACTTTGTTCAGGTAACACAGACCTATGGTGTTTCTCACATAATGGCGTCACTCATAGGCAATGCAAACACATAGCGTTCCTCAACTAGGTGTACTAATCACGGGCACCAGTATTCCCGTGGTGTTTCTCATATAGTGGGTACTAATCACAGGCAACGCAGACCCACGGTGTCACTGATATAGTGGTACTAATCACAGACAACACCCAGACCCGTGGTGTTTCTCACAAAGGTACTAATCACGGGTACTGGAAAACCCATACAGACTCGCCTTCTGTTACTACCTTTTTTTTTTCCTAGTTGCTTTACGTCGCACCGACACAGATAGGTCTTATGGCGATGATGGGATAGGAAAGGGCTAGGAGTGGGAAGGAAGCTGTCGTGGCCTTAATTAAGGTACAGATCCAGCATTTGCCTGGTATGAAAATGGGAAACCACAGAAAACCATTTTCAGGGCTGCCGACAGTGGCCTCTGTTACTACTAATCACATACCTATTGTGTACCTAACACAATGGTACTACTCGCGGGTAATGGCGACTCATGGTGTTCCCTGCATGATAGTACTAATCACAAGTAGGTTCATGGTTCTAATACAATCATCCGTTGGTCCCCCTTTATAGCCACCTCTTACGACAGGCAGAGGGTGTATTCGTCTGTGTCCCCCACCCACAGGGGATATCTGGCTTTTTGAGACAAAGAAAATGAAAAAAAAAATTGCACACTAGAACCCCCCCAACATAATTCGTCAGAGAAGAACGATTCAAATTCAAAGCGGTTACAAGCCTTATTGCAACTCCAATGACATCAAACAAATTTGTGAATAGTTTCGTCCATACGACACATGCAATGAAAACACAATTGTAAGTCATGCGGTACATCTGTGTTTCATAGTCAAATGTCTACCTCTGTAGCGTACATATAATTTAATTTCACATAAATGGTTTATTCTACCTATTCAATACTTAATATTATTTGCAATGCATATACAGGGTCTTTATTTATGCTTTGCAGCGACTTTATCACTCGAACTTGGCCACCGATGACAGGCCGCTACTGGCCACTGGCACGCGTGGTTTCGGGCACTTCGGCAGTTGCTGAGAGCTGAGCTCCGAGATAGTACAGTGACCAACGAAGCTACTGCATACTGTATGTCGTATTGTCTTTTTTTTAAATTGTGATTGTGTCTAGTGCTGTAAAGTATGTGAAATATTCATTACGTGAACGAGTATATCTGCACAATACTTACATTAAGTGCAGAAAATCGTGCGCTAGGACAAGACAGAAGTTTTGAGCGAAATTTCCAGGGAGACCCGTTCCTATCAATCGGACAATAAAACAACTGGCGAAGAGATTCAAACCTACAGGTTCAGTAAACAATAAAAATAGACGTAAAGGTTGTTATCTCCTACTGAAGCATGTTTGGTACGAGGATCATAAGTAAAAATCTGTGGCCCCCTCGTAGTCCAGATTTAACGGCATGTGATTTTTATTTGTGGGGAATGTTAAAAAAAGTAGTTGATGGGAACAACCCTATGAACTTAAAGTCTAGACAATACAAGAGTTGCAATTGCATCCATCAGTGCTGAAGTACTTGGTAGAGTAGACAAAAACTTTATTAGGAGATGCCGATTATGTTTGGCAGCGCATGGGGAACATTTTCAGCATTAACTGTAAACATGGTGAGTAAAATGCATGATAATGATTTTGAGCACAGTATTCTGCCGTACATACGCACGTGCGGTAAGTGGCAACTGAACTGTCACTGGCAGCCAAGGTCGAGCGAGAAAGTCCCTGCCAAGCATAAATAAAGACCCTGTATTTACATTACAATGAGTCACCACGGAAGGACTAATTTCGATCATACTAGGGGTCATCATCAGCCTTAATTAAGTACACAATTTTCTGTCCTAAAACAATACCTTCCTATAAAGTCATAAAACTAGAAATATGAGCCATATATACAGTGCAATAACATTTGTTATGATATGTGGCTAGATACATGAAATGTTACATGAATATTAAAATATTTCGTGACAAATTCATTATATTAAAAGTATACATTTTCATTAAAATGTCTCAGTTCAAATTTACAAATGTTGTCAATGAGTTCTGTGAATTGTAGTTCAAATGAACTTTGAATCAATTTTACGACGGTGCTTGAAATATTACAGGAATATTAAAATATTGCATTATGATTGTTACCGTGTTTTTGTGGATTACAGAGGTGAAAGAAGGTGTGGGCATGAATGGATCTATCTGCTACAATCAAAAGATTAATTAAAAGCTTTCAAATTAAAGTTATATTTCTTTTCTCCTCCTTTTTTTTTAAATAATACAAAATATTAACAAAGCAAGTCGCTCAGCAACGGAACAAGATTTCAGGTACAGTAGTTTACATACAAAGCAGGAGAAATCAGAAAATCAACAAAATTGGTCAATTAGTCATCTGAGCTTGATTTTGCTATTTGCTTTACGTCGCACCGACACAGATATGTCTTATGGCGACAATGGGAGAGGAAAGGCCTAGGAATTGGAAGGAAGTGGCCGTGGCCTTAATTAAGGTACAGCCCCGGCATTTGCCTAGTGTGAAAATGGGAAACCACGGAAAACCATCTTCAGCGCTGCCGACAGTGGAGCTCGAACCCACTATCTCCCGATTACTGGATACTGGCTGCACTTAAGCGACTGCAGCTATCGAGCTCGGTGCTCCCAATTTTACAAATGTTATTTGAGCACTATTGCTCCATATGCCTCCCACAAGGCCAACCCCTCGCCCACGTCGTGGGAGGTGGGCAATGGCATGAAGTAGGGGATTGCCCTAGAGGTGATGTACAGTGGGGACTGTGTGTGTCCCATGACCGCTATGGTAGCTGTGAAGGCCCTACCGGAACCCTGAAGAGTGACGGCTAACAGGGCTCTGGTGAAGACCTTAATGGCAGCAATGGCAGAGAAGGAGTCCTTTGGTACGGCGAAGCTGGCGGAGGAGGCAGCCCTTCTTCTTGGGGATAAACAAAGAAGAAACCACTGCCCTGTGGTAAAGAGGGATCTTTAAAGGCTGAGGGAAATAACCCCTACAGAAAAATCCTGCAGTCTAACGTAGACAGGAGACAGCCCTTCCACTGGACTTAGGGTGCTGTGGGCTAATAACCTCGCACACCTGAATTAAACTTATTACAGAAACCAGACAAAATTTATGCCAGCCGGATTTTATGGAACACAGACACAGAATAGGAGAAGAAAATAATAATGGCCAGAAATTCATAGATCTATGCAGTAATTTTGGATTGGCTGTAGGTGGATCATTGTTTCCACATAAGAACTGCCACAAGATTTCGCGGGAGTCACCTGATCTACGGACAGAAAACCAAATTGATCACTTGGCAATAAGTACAGTTTTTGGGTCAATTGTATAAACCGTTTGATCTTAGATCAGAGACGAAATTGATCTCGGTTCACGAAAAACTCTGACATTTGTATTGTATAAACGTTAATCTGAGATCAATTCGCACTGAACTAAGATCAACTGATTGGAGAAATTTCTCCGATCAAGCTGTTTGATCTTAGTTCAAGGAGTTGTTTTCTACTTGAGATACAAGAACAGCTGATTGTTAAAAAAATATTACCTGTGTTTTTACGATAAATGGTATTAAAAAAATACACTAAAGTCAACTTCATACATTGCTAGCTATAGTTGTCCGCATATAGGCAATATTACGCTTCTTTTACTGCAGTGTAATGTAATAAGCAACATAACCTCGATAAATTGCTTACGTTATTATCTTATCTCGTTCGTATTTTACAGATGTCCGATTACTCTGATTTCTCAGATATACCTTCTGATGATGAAAATGATGAATTTCGTCGGGCTTCCCATGTGTTCTGTGAAAGAGGAAATCCAATGGGAGAATTAAGTGATAAGAAGTTTAAACTGAGGTATCGCTTGGGAAAAGATACAGTGGAAGAGCTAGAACTCAGGTTGCGTGATAATCTAGTTAAAACTACCAAGAGAAACAAACCTTAGTCTCCAATGCACATGTTGTTACTAAGAGATTCTTTGCCACGGGAAGTTTTCAGTTAGTCGTTGATGATTTACTGCATGTAGACGCAGAGACAGTTCCGAACAAAATGACGTGAAGAAAATCATGCGTGATTTTTCGATGTAAAACACTTCCCTGGTGTTATAGGCGCTATAGATTGTACCCACATACCTATAATATCTCCAGGGGGGCGATAACGCAAAAGTTTATAGGAATCGTCATGGGTGGTTTGCGTTAAATGTTCAAGTTATTTGTGATGCTAGGCTCAGGTCCCTAAATATCGTAGCAAGAAGGCCAGGATCTGCTCACGATAGCAATATTTTCATTAATTCACGAGTGCATGCTCAGTTCGAAACAGGCGACTTTACAGAAGGCATACTCCTGGGAGACAATGGCTATCAATGTTGTCGTTACCTGCTGACTCCAGTACTTCATGCCAAAACAGCTGCAGAGCGAGCTTATAATTGAACCCATAAAGCAACCAGGTCAGCAATAGAAAGAACATTTGGGGTTGTGAAAAGACGGTTCCCTTGTCTCAGTATGGGGCTAAGAGTGAAGTTAGCTCGTGTTTCAGTAATCATAGTTGCAGCATTCGTCCTGCACAATATTACTGTAAATGCAGTAGATGAGGGCCCTGAAAGAGATGAGTGAACATTCACACTGCTCAATGCAACTTGCGACACTCGGCTGTTTTTGCGCTGTTGCCAAGCGCTCACATATGAACTGAGATTAAAATTGAACTTGGATTAGTTGATCTTAGATCAGTGTTATCATTTTCTTCTTTATAATTTAATGGGCTTCGCTAATAGCGGTATACCCAGTCACTGGAACGAAAGTAATTAGTCGAACGAATAAAGGAAACTGTGAAGCACAAAGTAATAACACAAAAACTCAAACACTTCATTAAAATATGTCATACCCTTGAAAAGACAAAACTTTCAAGGAATGCAAACATCTTGAACAAAGTTCGTCAAAGAATACAGGTTAAATCACAACAAGCGAACGGAGCAGAACAAAGAATTTTCGGTGCAAAGCCTGTCGACACCGGAGATTCACACGGAAGAACTGTTATCCCAGCTTTAAATTCAATTCCAATAACAATACAAACATCACACGGGTAAAAATATCGATCATATCAAAGAATGAGTTATCGACTATCGTGGACTTGCCTTCGACCAAGACCGAGCGTTCTTCGATCCACGCAAACAATTGACTGTACGGAAGTGGAGCGATTATTGAATGTTAACGTTTAAAATTTCTGTCTGCGAAGTCGTAAAATGACACCATCCATCCGTAAAACCGTAAAATGCTGCAATTTCCGTAAATTTTACTGATATACCGTGAAAGTTGGCAGGTATGCGCAACGTCTCCCCGGTACCAACGAAGAAAAGTTGATGGCCTATCATTGTCAAGTTACTCATCTGCGGAACCAAAATTCCTATTTGCTTTCTCAAATTAGAAATGCTGACCAGTCGCCGGTGTAGTCTGAAATGCCACTACGCAATACCATTCACAGTAAGCCCTCTAAATGCACTACTGCCAGAACAAGTGATTTAAAAAAAGCAATGTTGCACAGTTATGCGTTTTAGCTGACTAAGCCAAATTTATTCTATTCCCTGTTCTGAGAAGAAAAACACTTCTAAAAGGAAACTTTCCATCTAATACAGTAGAACCTCTATAATTCAAAATCTGTTAATTCAAAATTCCACCTAATACGACGAAGCACTCGTTCCCGGAAATATGGGGTAGGGTTTTGCCAAAGACTTTAATATTACTTATCTAGACTCACAGAGCACGCTGATGCTATGTGGAATATTGAACGGGTAGCACGTGATAATGTTTACAGTCCCGTGCATGTTTTCGATTTTAATCATAGTTAATGGATCTGTTGTAGTATTATATGTGACGGAGTGATAATATATGGTCAAATATTTTCAAGAAATGTAGGAGCTGATACATTACGGTAGTTAAATTGATCGGCAATATTAGGCATAAAGTTAGGCCTTACGTGTGGAATAGAAAGGTATTCACGAATGTAAATTCGTGTGCAGCCTTAATTTGTACAGATTGTTATCAGAAGGTATTTGGTATTTCTTTTCGCATGCAAGTAGAAATTGAACTGTTATAAAATAACTTTCAATTACCATAATCGAGAACTAAACAGGTTATAGGGTGGATGATTCAGAGAGCAGGACATGAAATTTATAATTTTTAGGCTTCTTCTTGTTTGCCCTTTTCCAATTCATCGGGGATAATTGCTTAGAACTAAACAGCAGTTCTGGAAAAGACTACGTGATTTTCATACAGACTGTGTAGACCTACCGTTATTACAAATTTGATAAACTTGGGCCTAGAATCCGTAAGACATGAATGATAAAGCTTGATATAGCGCTTTTAATATTAGAGTAAAGTACTGCTTCAAATTATCTGAAAAATGATTTATTAGTACCGTATGTCTTAAATTCTTAATTTTTTTTTTTACACTTGCTTTATAATAAAAGAATACAATTGTTAATATGCTATTCCACAAAAATTTGACAATGAAAATAAAAATGAAAATCCACAGCCCGTTTCCAGTCATTCGACGGTGTCAGGAATGGAATGACAATATAAAGTCTAAATAAATCTCATTATAAACTTGTCAATCCTTGTCTGTATTAGAAAACGCTAATCAAAACAACTGTTTAACTATGATATTAATCTTCTTGCAAGTGTTTTACATTCAACTTCATTTTTTCTGGTGTAAATCATGGTGCCCATCTTCGAGAAAAATTAGAATGCACTTTCAATATTTATTTGTGCTCAGATAATGTTAATTCAGATTGAGTTTGTAAAAACAGTAATGCGGGTTTTTAAAAAGATAATATTATGAGGAGGGTTTCACATCTTAAATTATAACTTTCTTACTTAGGCCTAAACGACTCAGAGAAACTTAGACTAACCCTAGACATTTATTTAATTTTAAGATATACACAATAGAGGCAGACTAGCGCCAGTGTAAGGAATGTCAGGCAGCATTTACCTAAGTGCAAATAACATAGAAATGACAATTTAACTTCTACTAATCCAATTACGTTATTTCATATTTAAACCAAACCCCATGGCCTACGAAGCAACCGCTGCTCAGCCTGAAGGCCTGCACGAGGTGTCGTGTGGTCAGTACGATGAATCCTCTCGACTGTTATCTCACCGTCAGATAGTTCCGCAGTTGTAATCACATAGACGGAGTGGAATTCGAACCAGCTCTCAGGTCCATGTAAAAATCTCTGACCTGACCGGGGATTGAATCCCGGGCCACAGGGTAAGAGGTAGACACGCTACCCCTACACAGCAGAGCCGGCATTTCATATTCATAAAATGACAAGAAATGTATCGGATCATTTTAGAAAGATTTCTGCAGTCATGTACACTTTTTAAACAAAATGTTCAGAGAATTGAGTAAAACTTGCTGTAATGAGTTATAAAAGAGGAATCATAAGCTATGTGCCTGTCATAGAAAGATTTTATTTCACAGGTTTCCTTTTTGCTGATATTGAAGATTATTGCCATAGGAAATATTTAATGTGCCCTCCAGTCTGTTAAGAGACAGGCAATTTTTATCTCACGATATGTAATCGTACTTAAGTTGTAGACTGCTGTCATTTGAACATGACTTCGTATTTTTAATAAATCAAAAGTGTAGAGCCTAGGTTTGAATTGCATGTATCTGTTCCGAATATTCAAACAAAACAGTTACAACATGACCCTTGTATTAAAATGAGCGACATTATCATTTATGAGGTACCCGTAAGCCTGTATACTGTTTTTTCTGTTTTCGGGGACTGAAATTCAAATATGTGTTTATTTATATATTTATTTTTGTAGTAGTGTATTTTTCAGTCTTATTCAGTCTCCTATAGGTTTTTTAAATTTTTTATGTGCGCCACCTATGGGCTATCCAAAGGATTTGTGTAGATTGTTCAGTTTTTTTTACACAGAAGTACCTTTTAATATTACCACAGTCTTGATATGTATATTTATTGTGTGTGTACACGGTAGTCGGTATAGGCTGTCATTAATTTACTAGGCCGGGTGTTTTCATATGTGCGAAAGTTCATACATGAATTCTATACGATCTCGTCAAGCTGAGAAACACCCGCAACATGGCGGTACGCGCATGGACATGACTTTCCCTGTCATACGCTTCTGCGCAGCCAGCGGTGTGGGGCCTTGGGTTTTGCATGTCATTTAAATGAATTCAAAATAAGGATAGTGTGGCATTCAGAGAACAATGTCAGTCCCATTACCGAAATTCAGACTTAATTCAAAACTGCCTTTACATTTTAAAATAATAGTATTTTACAGAGTAATTTAAATTTGAAATGAATCTGCCTTATGATAGAACGCGTCTTCCGGAACGTGCAGGGGTAGTTTTCTGTACTTTCACTCACTTCGATGTGTCTACCGTGTGCTTCGTATTTGCTAAGTATGAGTGAAATCGTAATTCTTTTGTATTCAGTGCAATAAGGAATGCCACAAAACCAGTGTAAGAAGAAGCAGAATCCGTGAACACTGGCGACACCAACAGCTGATGAAAAAGCGAGGCCCATACAATCAATTCGTACGCACCGAACAATATTGTCCATGCTAATGAAACGGCATTGTTTTTTTTAAATGCCGAACCCAAACGGACTTATGGTTTTAAAGGAGAGAAGTGCCAGCCGGGAAATCGTACAAGGGTGGGGGTCATTGTAGTGTGTTGTAATGCACATGAAAGTGAGAGACTTTCTCCCCTCATCGTAGGAATGTTCGATAAGCCACGATGTTTCAAGGGCATCAATTACCTTCCATGCAAGTACAGGACATTCAAAAAGCATACACTACAACAATACAATGAATAAAGCACTTGCACAGGGGAGCCAGCATAGATTTCTCGTCGTCTTTGAATCATGCTTTTTCTCTCTTCCGTTTTGTGAGGTTATGATTGTCAGTGAGTTATCCAAGAGCATTATTCGAATACTGCAAATGTACCTTGTTGCAACATTTTGGAAATCGTTTTTTCCGTGGTATTTGAAAAGTTTAAACTGTGAATCAAGGTTAATGGCGTGCAGCAACGGGTCTAAGAATATTTTGCGACTGACTGAAATGTGCCAACTAAATCATTACAGAATGCAAAGGAACTTAAAAAGGGAAGTTTTATTGCAAACCACAGATGGATAAGGAACTTTTATCGAAGAAATAGATGGTGCATTTCACAACGCGCCCTGGTATCCTGGTGGTTAATTCAAAATCACGTAATTTGAAGTCCGATTTTTCCATCCCAACGACTTCGAATTAACGAGGTTTTACTGTAATTTCATCCAAACTAAAGAATCCGCCTGGATGGACAGTGTGCAAATGCTCAGGAGCTTCACTGCAGAAGAAGAGGATACTTGTGTTGAACAGTTATCGCAAGCACACTACAGATGCTGTAAAGAAAATGATAAGGAAAGGAAAAATCAATTTTGTCAAAATTCCAGGAGGGCTCACCTCCACACTACAGCCATTTGGTGTTTGTGTGAACCAACCTTTCAAAAGTTGCACAGAAACAGCTCTACACCAAGAGGATGCCAATTGCCGGTCATCATGCATTGAACCCATCCAGATGAGTGAAACGATCTGAAGTGTATGGGAAGCTACCAGTGACAAAAGTTCCAACCGTGGTAGCTCTGATGACGAATTGTGACCGATTTGTACATGAAACTAATTTACTCCCTCATGCTGTGTTTTTATTACTTGTGAAGTGTTTAAAATTGGTATTTTACTTACCAATAAAATTGGTAAGTAAATAATTTTTTTCTGAATGTTTTCATTAGAAATTCAGGGTTTGGGTCTTATTCAGTTGTGGGTGGTTTTCGTGATTATACAGTATAGATATAAAATCTGAAGGGGAAAGAAAACGAAGTAATTGAAACATATCTGATGCTCTGTTGATGTTAAATACAGATTACGGATGTTCAAATCTTCTAAATAAAATTGTAGGGGGTCCGCTATCCATAATTTGATTTATTTTGCACTATTTAGATATATTTATCCGTTTTAGGCCAACTCAAGACCGTATCAGTGGTTTTAGCTCTTGTGTCTGTCTGACTGTTCTATCATCTATCATCACGGGGAAATGGCTGGATAGATCTCGACCAAACTTCGTGTTTAAGAGTCAACTCATTCAGGAGCAGGTTTCGATATGCATATCATTTAAAAACCACTGAATAGACTGGGGGTTTAAAGGAAGACCAGAAGAGATTTTTTCAATTTTCTTTTGCACTACTGATTAATCTCAACCAAACTTCATACTTAGTCTACTCATCTACCAGCAGGTTTCGATATGCACATCCCCATGATGTGTGGGGAAGTGATGGTCAAAGTGATAGTGAAAGCTACAAAGTTAGTACCTCTGATGATGAATGAAGTGTTGACTATCGTTCTGTGGTAACTTCTTTTGTGTGTGTTTTAAATAATTTATTGGGTATTATTTGAAGAACACTTTCAAAACTGTCTGAAACTATCTTAAATTCGTGTAACATACACAGTGAAATGACATTCTTGTTCTGTAGCAAATATTGTAAATAAATTTGAGTGAAGCTTTAAAAAAAAAATTTGTCCTTTAAACTAGAGGGTGCAGGTTTATTCAGGGGTGGGTGGTACTCTGGATTATAAAGTATGCGCTACCGATTAATTCACAAGCTAGCACATTGTTTGTTGGTGTGCGAAACTGAGCCCCTCATCAACAGTTACACGACAAAGCCTACCCCTAAACACTGAAAAGTTAGATTTGAAAAGATAACAATGCAGGCCTACCCAAAATTATTTACAATGCATATATGGATAGCATTGCTCCCGTTGAGAACACACCTATTGCACTATCAGAGTCCTCTACCTCATCTTCTGCATTAACGATTTCCTCTCTTCTTGGTTTTTTTTTTTTTTTTTTTTTTTTTTTTTTGCTAGGGGCTTTACGTCGCACCAACACAGATAGGTCTTATGGCGACGACTTCTTGGCTTTTTCCATGCCATATTTACTACTACTACTACTACTACTACTACTACTACTACAATCGCATGACACACTGCATTCTTCTGCTTGTCTGTAAAACATCCTTGATTTGTGAAAAATATAACGAAAACTGATATAAAGTGGCATTTAGTGATACAACTTCTTACTGTATAGTACAACAAACATGTTATCAAGCCTGTAAAAATTATGAGCAGCGATTTTATATGAAATCTTTTGCTCCAGCCTGTAGATGTTACGGGCTTGGACAATTCAGAACGGAACCCTTACAATCCACAGACATGATTGCTAGAATCTAAAGGCCAAGGGAGAAGGACTTACAATCTAGGCTTTCGAACAACATTACTCACAATGGGTGAAGTGGTAGTTTAAGGGAAGGTCTAAAAATGAATTCTCATCACCCATTTGGTGTTTTTCCAGCAACTTCCAAGATGTGGGATGATGAGGATAATGGGGTAAGGAAGAGGGTGAAACTTGATGTTGGCACATAGCCTACCCCAGTCAAATAACACCAGGGGGTCTGCTCAAGGTTTAACGTCGCCACCCGACGGACAAATCACCATCGATAGCATCATATGCCCTCACGCTACATGAACACCGTGAAGAGGTTTGGAATTGAATCCAGGCTTTTGTCACACAATCTAGTGACTATAAATTGTATACCCCCTCCTACACAGCCGGCCAACATTCTGATGGTGAAATTGGTTTTCCTCCAATGGGACTCTGGCTAACCACTGTTTCAGATCATACAGACTTGACATCATAAAGATCATGGCCACGAGGTGGGCACGATATCTGGTGGGAGATAATGTTTAATTATTTCTACTAAAGAGTATAGACGTGGCTAGAAAAGAAACATTACGATAATATGTTGATGGATAGATCAAGAAAGATAGATACGCTTCACACTATAATCATGAATATACCATACATCTCATACCTGTTTGTCCTAGTCCATCCAACGCGTTGACCTTAGCCCCATGACGAAGTAAGACGTCCATCACATCAAAATGGGAATTGTCAGCACACATATGCAATGGGGTTAAGAATTCTTTATTCTTCTCATTAAGGTGGGCTCCTTTTCGAATTAACGTTTCCACTACTTGCTTACGTTTTGGATATGGTGATGAAACTGCACAGTGCTGTAAAATATTAAAACTAAATTATTAAACATGCAGACAAACTAAACCTCATATGCCAAATGTATGAAGAAATTATCTGCAGAGATCATCATTTACCACTGACTTCATTAAGTTAAACACCGTATAAGATTGCCACAACTGAACCTCGAGAGATGATGTGTTTATAGCCTGCATCAAAACCACGAAAATAACAGGGATGACGAATCTCTGCTCATTTAGGTCATACAATTATCATCATTACTACTGATGTACATGTAGCAGCGATTGATTTAGAAAAAGCCTTCGATACGGTCAGTAGGGAGGCGCTATTTTTGAGACTAAGGGAGGTTGGAATGTCGAAAAAAATGAGGGTGGCAATACAGACAATTTATGAGGAAGTGTTTGTGATGATTAAATTGCAGGATGGAAGGTTGAGTAAGTGTTTTGAATCGAAGAGTGGGGTGAGACAGGGGTGTAAACTATCCCCGATATTATTTATATTATTTATAAATAATATTCTAGAGGGTCATGGTGGAGAGGCATGGCAGTGTCCTTGGATAGAAAAAATGGAGATTCCGGGGTTGTTATTTGCGGATGACCTATTGATTTTGGCGTTGACGGAAAGTGGGTTGCAAAAAGGGTTGGACAAGGTATACTAGGAAGTGGTCTCTCAAAGTAAATGCAAGGAAGATTCAGATAATGGTATGTAGGAAACGGGGTGGAAGAAAGAATAAGGAAGTTTGTAGGCTAGACCACGAAAAAATTAGACCAGAAGGAAAAATGGAGTATCTAGGTGTAATAATTAGTAAGAATGGTTCTTGGAAAAATCAGTGTAGGAACGCAAAATTCAAAGGTAGAGGAGCACTTGCGGTAGTGGGGGTTTTAGAGAAGAAACTAGCTGATGTACCTGCGCTTCGCTACGGGATTCTCATAAAGACTGACCTTGTGGTTTTTCTAACTGAAGTAAACAAAAGCCATTACAAAAACGTCAGTAGGAAAGTAGCGATGTTATAATAATAATAATACTAATAATTTTGTGTGGCTATTTCTAGCCGGGTGCAGCCCTTGTAAGGCAGATCTCTTTAAGGTTAAAATCTCTGACCCGGCCTGGAATCGAACCCAGGAACTCTGGACTAAAGAGCAGCATGCTATCCATTTAGCTATGGAGCCGGACAATGTTATCGTATAAAATACTCGATCAAATGAAAAATCGCACCTTTTCTCACATTTAACAAACAGTACTACGGTGCCGATCTAACAGTCCAAAGTTCCAGAGCTGGAATAACCAGGCCACAGACATCCGTCATCACTCCACTGCCATAATTCTCTTAAATATGCAAACTGCTCATACCAATCAGTGCCTCAGAGTACGGATTGAACAGCTCGAATGCTATGATGAACCAGTGTGTTATGTACCAATAGTATCAGAAAATTTATGAACCAGAAGAAAGTTATCCAACTCCCCAGCTACTTCCCGCTAATATTCAGGCAGGCTGTTACACTCGGTACGACCGGGCGAGTTGGCCGTGTGGTTAGGGGCGCGCAGTTGTGAGCTTGCATCCGGTGGATTCGAAGCCCACTGTCGGCAACCCTGAAGAAGGTATTCCGTGGTTTCCCAATTTCATACCAGGAAAATGCTGGGGCTGTATCTTAATTAAGGTCAAGGCCCTTTCCTATCCCATCGTCGCAATAAGACCTATCTGTGTCGGTGCGACGTAAGGCAATTTTTATCCTAACTATCGTAGATGTGTGGCAACAGAAGACACAAAGCCCACCACAACAAACAATGGTCAATGTAATGTTATTTTTGATCAATGTTACGCGCTTTCAATATTGTAGGCCTTCACATTTAGTTTTCTTCCGACTCTGAAATACCACTCTTATCATAGTCGGTACGATAAAATTGAATAAAACATAAATGGTCGGAAATTGTATTCTCTATAACTTTTATTATGTAGTACTTTTCGATAGGACCAATAACATAGGTATTTAAAAATTAAATGTTAGGCGTCTTCCCCTAAAGTACAATTTCATACAGGGCGCATAAAACTGTTTATAGTTTATACGGTAGTTTCTTATTCCCCGACTCTATATACCAACTTTCATTAAATTCTGTTTACCCATTTTCTCGTGGCTCGGCGTTGACATGGACTTGGCAACAAAAATACAAATTCATGAATATCTGTGTTATCAAAGCCGGTGCGGTAACAATGTATGACATAAATGATCGGAAATGTAATTCTATATAACTTTAGTTATGTATAGAGTTCGTGGTTTATAGCATTTAAAAATCAGAGATTTAGCGTTTTGATTTTCAAATTTAGCGTTTTGTAGCATCTAAATTTCTAAAATTTAGCGTTTTGTAGCAAACTGGTTAAAAATAGGCATAATTTGCTAAACTGCACACACAACAGTTGGGAGTAAAATCATACGGTTTAATCACACATTGCTCGTCATACAGTTTTGAATTCACTATGGAAAATAAGACAAACATCAACATAAGACTGCAAGAAGTATTAACGCACACACAGGAATATGCTTATTTTCAAATTTACAAACAATTTCAAAGTGAAAAATACTATTCTGAACATATTTATTTATCACAGTACAACACACCTACAAGGAAGAGGAATTCCAATGATGATTACTGTACAACATGCCAATTGCTTAAAAGGTGTCCTCCTTCATTTGAGACCGCTTATCAGTTACAATTATGTTGTAGTTGCTAAAAACAACTCTACATCGACACTGTTCGTAGAGGCCCAAATGGACAGAAGTGCTAAGGCAAAGGAAGGACTGCAAAACATTTTTTTCTTCTTCTTCAAGTCTTTGATTGCAGAGTCAGCACATCAATATAGGCCATCTGTATCGTTTACATAAAAATGTCCCGATTTGTGATTTTCGGCATGCTGTTTGATCGTCACTTCGCTTCTACCCATGGCTACCAGACAATAAAATAAATCGCTACCGTACTTTTAAACAGAACTACTACTCAACACCAATGTCAAGAATAACCGACTATGATCAAGGGTCAACACACAAAGAGAATGAACGTGGTGCTTGAAAGTGTATTTGCTGTTTGATTGATTGTTCCTTGCAGTGCTCTTTAGCCAGTGAAAGAAATTCCATGCATTGAATGATTTAACCCTTTGGCCTACCATTACTTGTGAAAGGAAATATTCCCTTACATACCATTTATTTTTTCGTCACTTGTAACATAAATTTGATTAATCACATAGGCTACAAAAGAATACACAAAGCAAAGTGAGCTTTTAGCTCGTCTATAGTAACAGGAAACCATTGTTTTTGTTCGTAAGTATTACTGGTTTCAAGGGAAGCAGATAAATTAGCAAGAAATGTAGAGGCATAGGCATTGGTTTTCTTTGTAACGTGATCCCAATACTGTGGGGTTAGAAATTAATTCCCTACGTCCACTTTTTTCGGATTATTACCCAACCCCCTCCCCACTATAGAGTGAATTTCAAAAACTGGTTTACATGTTACAGAAAGAGGCTTGTTGTCAACAAGATCATAATTCCAAGCATCATTTTACTATACTGTACTTCTCACCGGGCGAGTTGGCCGTGCGGTTAGGAGAGCGCAGCTGTGAGCTCGCATCCGGGAGATAGTGGGTTCGAACCCTAATGTTGGTAGCCCTGAAGATGGTTTTCCGCGGTTTCCCATTTCCACACTAGGCAAGTGCTGGGACTGTACCATAAATAAGGCCTCGGCCACTTCCTTCCTATTCCTAGGCCTTTTCTGTCCCATCGTCGTCGTAAGACCTATCTGTGTCGGTGCGACGTGAAGCAAAAAAAACTAGACTTCTCACTCGTTCTTGTTGTATTCTGGTTTTGTCACATAGTTTCAATTGGCACTATCATCTCAGAACTGAAATCGGAATCACTTTCATCACTGTCAATTGAAGAAGTATTTTCACTCTCCAGAGAAACATTTCCACTTTCAACATCACTATTTTCAAACCAGTTACGAATAAACTCATCCATGCCGCGCTTAGATGCCGCCATGATTGTTTACAACGAGCGGCAAAATGAGATGATTTTTATTTTCCGTATTTCAGCTCAGAGTTACTATTTACACAGAGAAAATAGCTTCAGGTATCATCTGACATCAATCGGGTAGGCTGCAAAACAAAGAGAATAAATCTCTCCTACCAGCTAATTGCGATAATGAACTTTATAAATCTTCCGTGCAGCAGGACGGAAGTGTCCGTCAAAGCATGTTACCGCTTTACGATCGCAATGGGCGCCGTAATAATTATTTCTCCTGAAATAAATAACAACATATAACTTATTTTGAAGAAAAATGCATCGTTTTTAAAAAGATATATTTTTATTTCGTATAAAACAGAGTTTCGCATCTATTTCGCATAAATTGTATAATTTCGCATTTTGAATCAATTTCGCATTTTATCGCTAATTCAAAATAGCTAAAAACCACTCGTACGGATCATATAAGATGAAGGCACATACAGTGACAAAGTTTCGACATATTTCGCATTTATCGCAAATGCTAAAAATCACAAACTCTAGTTATGTAGTATTTATCGATAGGACCACTAATAATATAAATATTTGATGATTAAATTTTAGGCCTTCCCCTAAACTACCATTTCACTCAGCGTGAGTAACATGATTTATAGCCTAGATTGTAGGGGCTCATCCCTCGACTTCACGTACTGATTTTCATTAAATTCTCTTCAGCCGTTTTCTTGTGATGCGTGTACAGACAGACAGACAGACAGACAGACAGACAGACAGAAATTACGGAAAAGCAAAAAGTGCATTTCCTTGTTGCTATGGACATGACCGATACAGATATACAATTCTTTTCAAATTCTGAGCAATGTACAGACAAAACTCTTATTTTATATATATAGATTCCCAGATGTTAAATACAAAATTCAGAAAACGGTGTTCAAATCACTGGTAATGGGCAAAATGCTATTTGGGGTCGAAGTACGGGGAATGGAGGAGGGCAGGGGTGAACTAAACCAGGTGGTGGCGAAATTTAGTAAGATTATGATGGACCTACCGAACTGTACAGCCAATGCCGGTGCCAGATTAGTCTGTAAAGAATCGATAGAGGTTGAAATAGCTAAGAGGGTGTTTAAGTATTGGATTAGATTGGAGGAAGGGAAGGGCGGGGCATTAGTACAAGAAACGTTTAATTTTCAGAAAGATATGACGAATGAAGGTTACTGGGTGAATAAGTGCAAAAAATGGTTACAACAGGTTGGTTTGGGGGAATATGGAGAGGCCTGGGGGGGTGGTAGGAATAAATGGGTATGGGAAAGGATAAAGGGAAGACTACTAGATATTGAAAGACAGAGCTTAATAGGGGAATGTAGAGAGAGAGTCTCTTTATCAGTATTAAATAAATTGGTGGAAGTAATAAACCCGAAAACAGAGTTTGAGGGTAGAAGGGATAAGAGAGGTTTGTATTGGTGGGTATTGGGGGTTCCGAGGAACAGGGGATGGATAGGCAGTGAGAATAGTGATAGATGTGTGTTATGTGGAGGGATGTGGGAGGATCTGCATATTTTTTAATCAATGCCGAGCTTTGGAGGAGATAAAGATTAAACTACTAAGTAAGAAGGAGCTGGACTTGATAGGGGAAAGTTATAAGATGACATCTTGGTTGTGTAGAGAGTGGGAGAAAGGAACGAATATAGCGAAATTCTTAAATGTGGCCAGAGCTAATTTTGTAAAGAAATTGAGGGAGTAACAGGGGATGTGCAGATAATGTGGTTCTTGCCGAGGGAGGAAGGGGGAGGGCATTCTGCTCAGAGGAATGGATATCCGCCCTGAGCAGAGGCGGGAAGGGGATGATATCAGAAAAGGGGGCTGTAGTGTTAGGGGAAAGGGGGTGAGCACCTTGACCTGTGGAAAAGGTGATCCGTCAGGGGCAGGGTGTTGGGAAGTAGATAGGGAAGTAGTAGGATGGGAGGAGGTGACAGATTAATGACTTCAGGAATATGAGAGCAGAGGTGTTTAAGAGAAGAGTTGGTAACAAGGGAAAGACTGAGAAAATTAGGTAAGAGTTGAGAATAGGGGAGGTTGAGTTGGCTTGAGGGTAGTGTAAATTTAAGAAGCTGTTATATAGTTTAAGTTTACCGCGGATGGTTGTAATGAAGCTTAGGTGAAAAAAAAAAGTAGTGAGATGGCTGAGCGAACTAACGAACTTGGAATGGAGTACTATTTGTTTGTGTGTATATGAGGTGCAAAAAAAAAAAAAGTATTTGTGTGAGGAGGGAGGATAAAGATGGTGTGTGCAATAATAATTTAGATACATTAAGGGGGAATGTAGTTAAGGAGAAAATGTTGGCAGTATAAAAATTAAGTCTAACAGTTTGAGGCAAGTGTGGTGTTGTAGATTGTGAAGACTGAGTGAACTGATGGACCTGGAATGGAAACTGTCTGTGTGTAAGTGAAAAAAAAAAAAAAAATTGTTTAAGTCTTAAGTTCAAGAAGGTGAGATGTAGTGGGCGGGAATAGTGCGAGAGAGGAGAAGGTGGCGTATCAAGGGAAGAGGGAGGGGTTGGGGCTTGACCCAACCCAAAGAAGCTAGGCTTTAGCATGTCTGCACGGCAAGAAAAGAAAAAGAAGAGGGAAGGAAGTGAACTGACAATGAACAGAGAAGGTGTGACGTATATAACGGAAGTGTGTGACAAGCCATGTGATGGGTCTGGGTTCCGCCAAGCTGGCTTGTCACACATGGTAGGTAAGGAATACATTGTCAGCAGGTGTAGGTGAGAAATAAGATCAGTTCTCACGTGGCGAGGCTGGTCCCTGCGATCAACGGGTTGGTGGGCATGTATTCCATACCAGGGCTGACGCAGAGACCAGTCTACTACTATTTTTTTTCTAGGTGGTTGGTACGAAAAGGGGAATAGGGAAATAGGGTAATTTGTAGTGCGGTGCTTCCTGCACGTTTGCCAGCTATCCACGTGCGTGTGGGAGGACAATGAGTAGATTTAGAGGTAAATAATTTAGCTAAGTAGTTTTAGGAGAGATGTAGTGCCTAGTGTTTGTTTGTTTGTTTGTTCTTTTTGTTTTTGGGTTTCGCTCTGTCTGTCTTTATTACCTGTAAAGCCGATGGTGTATTCTAGGGTGGGTAATAAAGATATGTATGTATGTATGTATGTATGTATGTATGTATGTATGTACTACTGATGTAAGAACACAGACCAACAGAGAAGAGAACAGAACAAACCTGAAAATACAAAAGAACAAGGACAACTCAAAACAAGACGAACAGTTAAAGGTTACTGTTTTAGTGAATATCATTACTCCTCAACAAGTTCGTAACATTTTTGAGAAATGTTTCTGCTTGTCCATCCTGCTCACTTATTTCCTTATCATTTCTTTCATTTTCCTGTATAAAACTGCCTAGGTACTTGAAGTTAGGACATAGCTACATAAACACAAGAAAAGATTCTGGGACAAAAATAATTTATGGAGATGAAAGATGAATACAAACATAGTCAATTTTCATGACTGCCTGGTTAGCATACTGACATTCAACCCTTGGGGTACTTGGAGAAGCACTCTGCAGTTTATCATTCTTACATTTTCACTCTGAATGCTAAATTTCAATTTTTATTCTGATCTATGCACTTGATTTTGACTCTTCTTTGTCCTGATATACTTGAAAACATTGCTTTTTCAGCCATGCATTATCAAAGAACTACACAGATAAACAGTACAAAATCCGAAATAACAATTTCCTCGAATCAGCAATACACGGAAACGGTTCCAAATTGTTTCCGAAAAACAGAATTATATTTATTTACCATAATAAATCAAACCTTGATTGAACACACCATGCCGTATCATAATGATAACCAAAATGATAAATTAAACTAACCCTTACTGTAGCTTTTATCACATGAACAAACAATTAGTAACACATTAGCTTTTAGAAAACCATATTAACACTTGATCATAATTAAACTTATTCAAGCCGCAATCACTATCACAGCAAACACCCAGAACAAAAAATTACACGATACAATGCAAGGGTGAAAAGGAACACCAAAAATCCTGAAATGGCATAAGTTTCAAAGCATATTTTTAGTTCTGCAATCAATCGCTTAAAATCAGGAGAAACAGTCAACTGATTGGGAAACCAGGAAACAATGTTAAAAATTGGGAGTGCCTCACTTATATCAGAGAGCTTACATGTATGCAGTATATACTGTACAACTTAATATTTACCCCAGTCAAGAATACAACAGCAATAAGCTTAAAGGTTCATGAAAGGGTAAGAGACACAAGTGTGACAAGATTAAAACTACATACCAATGGTGTATCCCCTGAGTACGGGTGTTTAAAATTCACTATATCAGCAGACAAGTACTTCTTCACCTTTGCAGGGTCTGCCTGGCGAGCAGCTTCCAGTAGACAATGACCTTTGAATTCATCTGAAAAGTTTCAGACAATGTAGAATAAGCTATATATAAAGCATAACAGAAAAGAACAAAATTGATTACAAAAAAATCTTATGAAAATAGGATACAAGTCTTTGACTATATCACCAAGAATTAGTTCCACCACTGGAATTATATTCAGTGGTTCAGTTGATTACTCATTAATACACGCATGGTTACCCAAGTCTACTGTTATCAGAGGAAACTTACACTTCTTGAAGTCTATACAGCAGAAGTCGCTATAGCGAGTACGGTATATAACGAGAACCCCGTTATACCAACAATGTTTTGCTGTCCCTTCAAAATTCCTATATTAAAAGTGTGTATTATCCTTTGGTTACAGCGAGAGCCATATCACTGACGCATCCGTTATTACGAGCGATTAAGAGCGCACGATTTTTCCGTTACCGATATTTATGCACCCCAACGATTATGTTGCATGCAATAGATTATCTTCGGTATTGTTTCCTCGCTATGACCACTTGCGAGTTCTCTCGACGACATTCGAAGGCAATGTCAGAGTTGTTTATCAATACCTGTCGACTGCTGTTCCGTACAGAAAATTCGAAATGAAAAAGAACATATTTTCGTTATAAATGCGTAAATAACGTGTCCAACAGTTCTCAACTCGTTAAAAATAAAGGCCGACTAAACAATTGCTTAATTTTAATGCTAAATATTGCAATTAAGTAAAAAGGGGAAACACCTCAAGATATGGCAAAGTGCATAATAGATTTCAGAGGTTAAATTATATTTTCTCGCTTCTGGTTAAATTACGGAAAGGTTATTATCTTGTAAATTTATAGCGAGAAGGTTATCATTTCTCTACTGACGCCTGAAGTATGTTTTCATCATATGTATAGTAGTATAGTACAGTTAAGTTAGGATAGGTGACGCTGTTGAATAAAGAAACAAACGTTTGCCACAAAATGCGATCGATCATCTTTTGTACGGTATAGTTTTCTCCTATGTGCATTTGCGAGCGCTCTCGTCGACATTCGAAGGCGATGTTGGAGTCGGTTACTAATACCCAACGACTGTTGTTCTCTAAAGAAAATTCGAAATGAAAGAGGATAACAAGTTTTCGTAATAAATGCGTAAATAACGCGCCCGATAGCAGTTGTTAACTTGTTAAAAATAACGGCTGAAGTAAACAATCTCTTAATTTTAATGTTATATACTGAAATTAGGTAAGAATGTGATTCACCTCAAGATATGTTAGAGTACATCACTGTTTGTAGAGGATAGTTCATATTTTCTCGCGTCTAGTTAAATTTCAAAAGAGCTGAAAATCCTTCTTTATTCCAAACGTTATTTTTATTGATAAAAGGCAAGCAGGCCCAACAAAACAACTTCTGTAGAGCTGGAGAGGAGCACAACTTTGGAAATTCCTTAAACCACGATCGTTTGAAACTAAGATTGTAAGATTTACCTGAATGTTTCATTTCTTTTGTAGCACAAATTTGCAGTGATTCAGTAGGGCGATCAAAACGTAGAACTTCATTCTGATCTTCGTTTCTCTTACTTGAAAATGGTGTTTATAATAAAATGCACACTATGTCATAAACAGGATACATATTTAAATAAAACAGCACAACACTACGAATGAACCACGATGCGTAAGTATTCGTACTTTACACAGGATGACGCAGGGAAGACGAAACATTCCACTCTTTCGACAACTTCACTAGCACATTCCGCTATGTGGAAAGTACACGGGTGACGTCACGGTTGTCATGGCAACCGCCAAGGCCAAGCGCTAGGAGGAAGCACTTGGGAGGTAGAGGCAGCTGCGGAATCTCTCGTCTTCACTCAGTCTCACGTGCCGTACTGTGGCCGACAGCCGGCACTTTTGTGAGTTCCCCTGGTTCTCATCAGGTGATGAGGTGCTCCAAACGCCGTACAATAAAACATTTTCTTTCCGTAAAACCAACAAATGTCATAAGAAAAATAAATTTAAGTAATTCATTATGGTAAAATAAGTGGTGAAGTGGCACTTCACCTACTTCACCTGAAAAGCCGCCCCTGTTGCTAGCCATGACAACCGGTTGTGGAGTGCCTGTGTGTTAACGTCACTGGATCTCGGGAAATAGTGAAGAGAGAATGGCTTTCTATTAGCCTCTACAAAAACGTTTCTCAGATCTGCAAAATGGCATCAAAACATGCTAGCCTTCGAATTCTTAGAAAGGCTGCTAAGTGGCGGAGTTATAACGCGTCTACTGAACCTGACTTAATAAAATTAAGTTTTATAGACAGCAGGAATATTTCCGTGATGGATGGTCGTAAAGATACGTGGAACAGGTATTGCCGGCAAATTTTCAACGGGTTCTTGTCGATATTATGATGCCAATTTTAAGTTAATGGTTATAAAACACTCTGAAATGTAGAATAATTGTGCAGTCGCAAGAAAATATGGCTCAGGCGTAACCAAAGTCAATATCTGGTGACACCGCGAAGACAAAGATAGCTAAAAAATGTGTACTGTACAAAAGATGCATTCAGTGGTTCGCAACAAGGACGCTTCAATGAAGTCGAAAATGAAATTGTGAGGCATGTGCACGAAAAACGCAAGGGCAGAATAGTCATACCATGGCGCAATAAATTCACTTGCTCACCTTCAAAGTCCGTGATTAGGCCTATACATCGCTAGCCGCTGAAGTGGCCAAACCCGGCAAGAGAGACGTGCGTGTAGCGGTAGCCAGTTATATCTGACGCTGAGTAAAAGTATCGTAACCGTTTTATACACAGCAAGAATGTTTTCCTGACGGATCGCCATATTGTAGAGGCGCATGGAATAGGTATTACGGCAAATTTTCAACAGGTTCTCTTCACTATTATGATGCCAATTTTAAGTTATTGGTCATTAAACCTGCAGAAATAAAGAATAATTGTGCAGCAAAAAAAAAAAAAAAAAAGCGGTATAAAAACCAATGTTCGACGTCTAAAAATAGTCTGAAAATGCGCTGTGGTTTTACAAAGCATTTCTTGAGTCTGATTAATTTTTTTTAAGGAAAAAGTAGGATTCGTCTTCGATTTGGAGAAATACGGTATCGGTACTATATTTTTTCAGAATGAAATTAAACGTACACTTTCACGTAGTACCGGATTTCGAAAGATAACACACAAGTAAGCCGTAGTGTGGATATCATCCGCGGAAACACAAGTTTTGAACAAACTGATTGCTGTTTTCATGTGTTTGGGGGTTTTCCCGACTTATATACAGAAATCGGATATAACGACAATTTGTTATAGCGAGTAAATTTTCCGCTGTTATGAATTATCATTATAACGGGCTTCTACTGTATTTAAAAAAAAAAAAATCTCCAATGCATCACACAATATATGCATTATTTCTTCTTGTTTTTAAAACTAACTTGTGCTCTTGGTCCAGACAATGGGGAGTTTTTACCTCAAAAAATTCATGGCAACTCTGAAAATTAGCTTTTTTTTGGGGGGGGGGGGGTTGCTGAATCCAAATTTTTTAACTTCCCACCAACAATTCCTGCTGGAACCCGCAAATTTTGATAAAACCTCCAAAAATTTGGATTTAAGAAACTGGTTTTTTTTTAAATAATACCTAGAAATATGGAAATGAGACAATTTTGCAATAAAAGAAGTTCTATGACATTTTGACATAGGATGAACAGGGCAGTGCATGCACGCCTTGAAGCTGCATGAGCTAAGTTATACAACTCCGCTCAACCACTCATATCATTTACGTTCGCTCTCCCATCTCCACCCTCCACATTTTACTTCAAAACTCTCCTTCCCCTCCTCATTCTTCTTTTCACCATATGGAAGTCCCCAACCCTCTACCTCCTCCTAAAAAGACATAAGAAAATGAAGAGGGAAGAGTACTTTAAAAATTTTGGAATCAATGTTTTTCAGTTAAAGATAATGGTTGAAAGATTGAAATTCATGATTTAAAAAAAAAACAAGAAAATACATACATGCAATAATCTGACTAGGCAGTTAAAACATGATTTAATAGTAATACGAGAAAAAGTGTTCAGTTTCCACGAAAATAGGGTACTGACCTGTACACACGTAATAAATACATATTACGAACAACAAATGCATTTCTGCTCTCCTTTTTGGCTAGGCTTGAGCAAAAACCTGGGCTCTGTACTATTAAATCATATTTCAACTGCCTTGTAACTTTATTTCACGTATGTATTTTCTTGTTTTTTTCCCCTGTAAATGTCAATCTTTCAACTATTTTTCACTTATGGAAAAGTAGTTATATTAATCAGAAAACAATTTAGAGCATTAAGTGAGGTATGGTCTACAACGGTATGTCATCTTTCACTTCATTTATAGTTGCGAGGTGAACTGAGATGTGCCAAATGAAATGGAAGCAAGTTCAAGTGTTATAAACATGGGATACTGTTGGAGAGGTGTGCAAAAAGGCAATCATATTGAAGATGTTGAATAAATTTGCAGAGAAGGAACTGACTGTAGCTATAAACAAATCAATCAAAACATACGCGACATTAATCATGAATAAAATATTTAATATTTTTAACTACAGATTACGAAAGGAGCAGTTTTTAAGCAAATTTTAAAAAGTACATACCATCTATAAAAAAAATTTATTTACAAAAGTGAAAATATAGGGAGTCACAAAATCTTGTAACTTCCACACCAAATAGCCTGTTGAGGGTATTAATAAGCAGGAAATGCAGAGATATTTTACTTGTTTTAACAGTACACAGACAATAGTACTTTAAATTATTACCTGGGGAAGAGAAACCAAAAATACTTACATTCCAAACGTTCCTGTAATTCTCTGGTTGGAGCTACATCAATTGCTGATTTTGAATGACAGTTGAGAAGAGTTGGATCTGCACCTTCACTAAGCAAAAGGGAACACACCTCAACCCTAGACTTCGATGCTGCCTCATGCAGAGGTGTAAATTGCCACAAATCCATTGCATTCACATTGGCACCATGTTTTATAAGCATCTCAGTGACTTCAAAATGTCCATATGAACATGCATTATGCAATGGCACCAAACCACTGCAAAAAGAACACAAACGAAGTTGAATATTATTCACACAATTAAAAATGTCACTTATAAAAACATCACGTAAAAGAAAAGCTAGGCATACATACATTCATTGATAGTAGCCTTAATATTCACTGTGATGTGTGCTGTGAGTGAGTGTTTCTATACCTGGCCTATTTCAAGCAAATTCTGGATCATTTGAAATATGTATTAAACTTAATCATCTGAATTTGTGGGACATCCTGTACTGCATGTGTCGATTTTTTTGAAACTCCTGTACAGTTGTTGGCCACTAACTTTGCTGTGCTGTTTCCTGTTTCATAACTTAAGTGCATGCTACCTTCAGGAAGTGTCTCAGGGTGGATTCATTCTCTCTTCAGGATCATGTAGAGAGGATGTGTTGTCTGGGAGCTCTGGCTTCTCTCGGGGTAAGCAAATCTTAAATTTCCTAATGTAACAATTTTATCTTATTTCACATTTTAAAGTGTTACAGGAGCAGGAAATGCAGAGATATTTTACTTGTTTTAACAGCCCACAGACAATAGTACCAGTACTTTAAATTACTGACTGGGGAAGAGAAAGCGAAAATACTTACATTCCAAACCTTCCTATAATTCTCTCTCAATTGTTGATTTTGAATGACATTTTACTAACATAAATATAAACAAAATCACAATGATGTAAAAGTGTTTTACATCCATTCTCAAATTTGTATGAGGCAAGCTTTTCCAACAGTTTCAGTATCTTAAAATTAAATTACTCACTAAGCTTGACCTCAATAACGTGCAGTGGGCCTATTTGCTCTCACATCGTAACGAAGCTGCTAAGAAAGAAAAGCAAGAAAAACATACAGTTCTCATGACTTTTAGGTAATGAATCAGGAAGAAAACGTTACTTGAACTTTGCTTTAATTTTCCCGCCAATTGTAATTTTACATTAAAATCCCAATTTTCTCCCATAATATTCTACCAAATGTAACAAAATTTGTATGGTATCTGTATCACAGCTATATTAGGAAACCTGCATATGGAATTTTTTTGCAATTTTTTTTTGTAGGAATTTACAAGTCCAAAATTTTAGAACATAAAAATTACACAAATTTGAGTATGATATATCTCCTTATATAAATTATGTACAGAAAAATTGGTAAGTAGTGCTTTTTGAAGAAGTATTATCTACCTAATTACAAATTTTCATTAACATGTTAATTAAATTTCATGAAAAAATTAAATTAAAAATTTCAAAAAATGTCAGAAAATAATTAATATAGATAAACTATTAATAGTATATGAAAGAAATGTTTGTGATATCTCCACTTTTATATAGGTGATATTCCCACAAAGTTTTGTGAAAACCCATTCATTCGGTAAAAATATCTGTTCATCTCAGGAGTGTCACCTTAATTTATCCAGTTGTACACATTTTTTAACATGTAATTTTTCCACTACTTTTTAAATATCAACTGACGTCTTCTATGCGGCGAGGAATTGTATTGTTTGACAAATGTACTTCTTATATCTCCCTCTCGGCAGCCTCTCTTAACACGGAGTAACAATTTCTTCACAAGCAGGTAAAAGTCAAAGTTTCTGCTACTGTATGTGACTGCATATTAATGGCAACTATTTCTGCTACTTTATAGCTGGCTACTAGCGCTTTTTCTGAAGTTGTAATTATTTTATTCATTGCTTTGCTTTCTTTAATTTGAGAAGAGAGTAAACGATTTAAATAAGCTTTATATTTATTTTCCAAGTGACTGTGTTTCGTTTACAAGTGTCTCCCTAGTTTGCTTGGAACCATACATTCACCGGTTAATTTTTCGCCACATAACACACTCAGGAAGTTCACGACTTCCAGATACAGTAAATGTAAATCGGAAGCATAAATAAGAATTCTGATACCTGCGCACAGCACCAGACGTTGGGGATGTATCTTTTCACTGATACTTGATCCGGGTGATTCACTTATTCTGTTTTCACTCTGATGTTCTTCACTGCTGTTTAATTGTTCGCATTTAATTAAAAACTTCTCCATATTACAACACAATATCTGTATATTTACTTCAGTTTTATTATAACAAATATTGTGACTTATTCAACAATCAATTGCACTGCATTTAAACATCTCTCCGAATCCAAGTGAAGTACTGAACTGACTGCAGGTGACCACTGATTGGTTTATATATACTCCACTAAGGTCTGGGAGTGATCGACATGTTTCTCTAATAACGTTTCAGTGGTTCGTGTATCCTCTGCTAGGGTCATCAATCTTTCAGGACTGCTCTGTAGCGTTCAAAATCCTTCTAAAGTTACTTGTATGTTGGGGTATGCTGCTATATCAGCATAGCGAAACAGTTTGCCGCGAACAAAAAAAAAATTTAAGAACCCCTGTCCTAGACGCGCAGGTCACCTATGTGGCGTTGACTCGAGAGACCTGCACCAGGCCTCTTCCGACGCAACGCAGTAGATCTATTCTTCAGTTCAGTCACTGCCCTTGGCAGGTCTGAACTGCACCATTTATGTAGTACCGGTGCATTAAGTGAAGTGTAAAGTGATTGTGATACAGTCCCGAAAGGAAAATAAAACATGTTTTTGCCTGCAGCAACATGTTGCCGAATTTAGTGGAATTTTTACAAGTAACGGAAAAATTCTCTTCTGCCAAAAATGTGGGGAACCTGTAAGTGCAGAAGAGCGATCACAAGTCTTGCAGCATGTAGCAGGAAATAAACATAAACAAGCCGCTTCACGTACTACCTTGAAACACATTCTTTCAGGTGAAGCAGCTTCCTCTTCACATACCCCCAGTTTCAAAATGTTCTGAATATTATGCAGATTTATGCACAAATTTTCTTTGTGTGATATTATTTTATATTAATTAACAAGTCCACAGCTTAGAAATATTTTTACAAAGTACACAAATTTTGATACAACTAATGAATCAACATTAAGAAAATTGTATGTCCCTGCAGTTACGAAGAAATGCTAGGAAGGATCAGAGCAGAATGAGAAAATAAAAAAATATGGGTAAGCATGGACGAATCACCAGACTCTAGCGATAGCAAAGTGGGAAACGTTATGGTAGGTGTGCTAGAAAATAGTGAAACAGTTTCCAAGAGAGGTTTTCAACATGTGGAGAAATATTAGCATTGAATGGCTCGCTTATTCCATGAATCTCTGCAGTTGTTATGGTCGAATGGAATGGTTTACACAGAGTATGTGAGCAGATACGTAATTTTGTACCCTAAATTTGATAAATTGATTTCAAACAGGAAAAAACATTTTTCTGAAAGCACTAACAAGAATGGATTTGTTCAGAGCAAAATATTCCAGAACCACAGTTGCACGTTGAGGGACATTGTTAGAAGCAGTAGTGTTGTTAGGCAAACAATTTTGAAAATTTTAAATCATGCTTAGAGTTTGTGGTTTTAGCATTTGCGATAAATGCGGAATATGTTGAAACTTTGTCATTGTCACCTTATATAACCCCTACGAGTGGTTTTTAGTGATTTTGAATTAGCGATAAAATGCTAAATTGGTTCAAAATTCTCGGGTTTTATCCAGAATAAACACATATCTTTTTAAAAATGATGCATATTTCTTAAAAATAAGATATATGTGGTTATTTATTTCAGGGGAAGGAATTATTATGGCGCCGTAAATCTTTCAATGTGCGGACTACCTTTCAACGGCCAAAGAGCGATGCAAAGAACAACCAATCACACAGCTTAATATACTTTCAAGCACACGCGTTCATTCACTTTGTGTTGACTAATGATCATAGATGGTTATTCTTGACATAGGTGCTGAGTAACAGTTCTGTTTTAAAGTACGGTAGCGATTTACTGTCTGTTACCTATGGGTAAAAACGAAGTGACGATCAAACAACGTGCCGCGAGTTACAAATCGGAACATTTTTAAGTAAGCGATGCAAATATATTGATGTGCCGACTTTGCAATCAAAGACTTGAATGGAAGAAGAAAGATGTTTTGGATAAACACTGCAAGAGTAAAAACCATGTGCTACTAAAGGAGTGATTTTTTTCTCAACCAGCATGTCAACAGTGTGGCATCAAGTGGCAAGCCACAATAGTAGAAATGGATAGAAAGGCAAAAGACGAGAAACAAACGTTTATTGAGGATACTGCGAAGATGTGCCTGCAGACTATATCCCCATCCACAAACTAGACCATCCTGCTTTCCGAGACTACCTTGAAAAGTAAGTATTGATTTGAGACGTATTTATGGGCATAATTTATATTTGTGTTTAAAATATATTTACACCATCTTGAGTGGTATTGCCTACCTTACTGCGAAATATTCATAAACTAGCCTATATTCCCCAGCTCTGCCCCCAAAAGAGAATCACGTGGATGGTTGTTTCGATTACAGTAAAATTCTTTCAAGGTCCACCTATTCAATACAATGACGTTTTATTGTGATTTAATCACATGTCAAATAGTCAAATGGTACTAGTTTCGGCATCTATGTGCCATCATCGGCCTTGAGTACGAATTAAAACAAGATACATATTCCTAAAACATCTAAAACACATTTCAACACATTACAAAATAACATACAATTAATGTGGTGATACGCGAAATACGATAAAATTATGATACAATTGGTGCGATATAAAATTCTTAAAATTCCGGCTGTTTGTTACATAATTCAGTCTGTGTGCATCCGGGATAAGTGAATTTTTGCAGTTGTACGCTGTCTATGTGAATGACATTTATTCTTTTAGATATTAGGTGGTTCCAGGGAAATTTACTTTGATCATGTAAGGTCGTGATGTAATTAGAGATGAATTCCCACTTCAATTTGAACCTTGAGCAGCATGTAAACTTGTTGTTACACAGCCGGAATTTTAAGAATTCCATATCGCACCAATTGTATCATAATTTTATTGTATTTCGTGTATCACCACATTAATTGTATGTAATGTGTTGAAATGTGTTTTAGATGTTTTAGGAATATGTATCTTGTTTTAATTTGTACTCAAGGCTGATGATGGCATATAGATGCCGAAACTAGTACCATTTGACTAATTGACATGTGATTAAATCACAATAAAACGTCATTGTACTGAATAGGTGGACCTTGAAAGAATTTAATTTTACTGTAATCCCACTTCAATACAGAACCAATGAAATTCATAACTATAAGTGGTTGTTTCGAAGTATTATGATTGCTATACGGCCTTGTTGAATTTTAGCTTAGGTCAACTTTCGACCGAAAACCACGTATTATTTTACATGTAACTAATCTCATGTTTAGACCCTAATTAAAATTTGCAAATTTACAAATTTGTAAGCATATCAAACCACGTATTACTTGCAAAACTTTTAGTGATACTTCCTTGTATGAGAATGAGGAGTAAGGAGGAAGCTAGCCCAGTTCCGGTAATACTGCCAACTGAATGGAAATTAAATCTGAATTGAATCGATAGTATGATCGATCAATAGGAATTTTCTAAACCTTTATCATCTTAAGCCAATAACTGTCTCACACACACATTATATAACACGATGCAAATCTTGTTCTTAGCACAAATTCTATATTTTGGCTTTGCTGTGTAAACAACAACAGTACTAGTACGTAAAGGGTACGCCAGATGTTCCACAGCGATTCTTAGTTTGTGTTCAAAGGTTGCCAATACGAAACTCGAAGATTGCCGAGGTCTACCGATTCAGCACTAGGGAGTACAGGTATCACTAAAAGTTTCACGATTAATAGATGCATGCTTCCTAATATGACAACTTGACGTGAAATTTTAGGTTAGGTTATTCAAATTTTCAACCAAAAAACAAACGTGGATGGACGTTATTTTAAAATGTTACAATTTAATAGACCATCTAGGATGTAACATAATCGCTTGTTTTCATGTTCATAAACGGAAGTTTATAGGGAAAAGCTTTAAAAAACATTCAGTGATTCACTAGGCCAGCACAAACCAAATCTTTAAGTATCTGTTCTTACCTCTAAGCTTAATTATTATCATCATTATTATTATTATTATTATTATTATTATTATTATTATTATTATTAGCATGTTTAACTAAATGTTATTGGCCCCTTAGGTACGTCCCAGGATCAGGAGATATGCCTCAAGTCAGTACCCATAGCAGAGATTATGTTCCGCATTGCGGAGATTCAACAAGGGCAGAAGTGAATGTTGCATTGGACGGCAAGCCCACTGTAGTAATCGCAGACGAGACGTCCGACAACCGAGGCAGACGTGTCTTTGCTGTTCTGTTCAGGACGATCATGCCACCTGGACATCATGCAGCTCTCAAAGACTAGAATACTGATTATGGAAACGTGGTGGGTTTAGTGTCGACTCTGCCAGATACATAGGTATATGTTTCCAGGCATTACAGACGATAATTGGAGACCATCATCTTCACTTCCAGTGCTTTCCACGTAAGTTGCATCTTGTGGGGGATGTTATTCTCAAGGAACTGTCAGAGTTGAACAATTTGGTTTCAAAACTTAACATGGCTTTCCTCCACTGCAGGAAGTTGAACTTATATCTACATTTTTTGCTAGATAATTTCCCTGATTTGAATGCAATGTTGTTCCCAGCTCCTGTCACCACCCGATGGAACTCTTGGTTTCGTTCAGTCCATTCGCTCAGTCCAGTATCTTGACAAGTACTTCACACCCCTGGTAGAGTTCTTTACCTCTCTTGATGAGAATTCTCTACTGGGCGAGTTGGCCGTGCGGCTAGAGGCGCGTGGCTGTAAGCTTGCATCCGGGAGATAGTGGGTTCGAATCCCACTGTCTGCAGCGCTGAAGATGGTTTTCCAATTTCACACCAGGCAAATGCTGGGGCTGTACCTGAATTAAGGCCGCGGCCGCTTCCTTCTAAATCCTAGGCCTTCCCTATCCCATCGTCTCTATAAGACCTATCTGTGTCGGTGCGACATAAAGCCACTAGCAACAAGCTTATGCTGATGTTTGTCTTATTTTCTGTAGTGTATTCAAAACTGCACAACGAGAAATTTGTGATTTTACTCCCAACTGCTGTGTGCAATTTCACAAATTATGCCTATTTTTAACCAATTTGCTACAAAACTCTAATTTTAATGTTCTGCTGCACATGTTGTGTAGCCCTTGACAAACTGATCAACAGTAACACTTCTAAAAATGGCAACTTATGCTTCAAAGACACAAGTGATTTGGGTTCCAGAGCACTGTTTTGCTGGGTGAAATAAGTGAGGCATACTGGAAGTAGCTATTGGTGTAATAACACTTCAAAGTATGTATTTAACAATTCAGATGTATTGTTGTTTGAATGTAATGAGAGTGAAGTGTAAAAATCTACTTGGGATGGAAAGTCCCATCGGGCATCAAGAGTACATTCTGTGGCCGAGTACCATAACCTGTATAAGGGTACCATTTCCGTGTAATCATGTCAAATGTGATATCGGATGCTGGTATAACTGACTTATTACTCTTAGACTTACCAGATAACCCTCAAAACTCTGATATAGACAGTGAAGATGATGGTGAAAACTGTTTATTGTATGTTTTGAATACTAGTAATGCTTGATTCTGTGTTTGTATCTACTCTTAAATAATGGTATAAATGAAGTGGTCACAATTAACGGTTCTATAAATGCCGAGAATCAAATTCAGATAACACTATATAGGAAAATGATGCCAGTTCTGTACCCCGTTCATCTGCAAAAGGTCCTGAGAGAAATGCTGCAAAGAGACTTCCGGAACCTGATCGCCGCTGAAGGAAAAGGAATGCTACAAAAACACTGCGACCGTGCAAACAACCAGAAGGAAAGAATTCATTATTGTTTAGCATCACTACCCTGTAATGAGTTGTATAACAATCAGCGATTGTTGATGATGATGATGCTTGTTGTTTTAAGGGGCCTAACATCGAAGGTCATCGGCCCCTAAAAGAATGAAATGAAGGGCATAAGATATGAAGTTAAAATTTTAAAAAGTATCCACTGACTAGAGTTAAAAAAGAATGGTAATGAAGAAAAATGAGGGTGAGATTAAAACAGTCAGTGGATCTAATACGCAATGCCTTATGTTCTATTAAAATAAGAGAAAGTACAGGAAATCGAAGGAATAAGGCATCGCCCAGTAATACAGATATTTACACATAATGTACGTTAGACGTTAAAATAACACATTAAAATGCGCAACACAAACTAAAATGGAGTCAATGAGATAAAAGCGCAACTGACATAAACAACACTAGGACAAAAGACATCATCACACACGATAAAACAGACCGCTATCCCTCATAAAGCGGATGACGAGGTCTGCTGACTGCTCGTCATCGCGCAAGATAAGGGAGATAGTACTCGGAAGGTTAATACTACGGCGCAGATCGACCAGGTCCACGCACTCCGTAAGGATGTGTACCACGGTAAGATGGTCGCCGCAGGTACACACCGGAGGGGGTTCTCCTTTCAGTAGATGGGAGTGCGTCAAGATACCGTGGCCGATCCGAAGGCGACATAATACCACGGCTTCCCTCCGCGAAGCCCGAAGGGAAGTCCTCCATACCTTCGTTGTTCCTTTTATCGCTCGCAGCTTATTGGGAAGTGGGATGGCCTGCCACTCCATCTCCCAATGAGACATAACCAGATGTCTCAGCTGAGAGCGAATATCACTTGCTGGAACCTTGAAAGGCAACGGGGGCAGTGTAACTGCCTCCTTGGCAGCCTGATCTACTAACTCGTTTCCCTCTATGCCCATGTGGCTGGGGAGCTACACAAACGTAATTCTGGTGCCGGCATCCGAACACCCGGCCAGCAGGTCCTGGATCCGCTGCACCAGAGGGTGCCGAGGGAAACAGGTATCAATAGACTGAAGCGAACTCAAGGAGTCAGTACACACGAGAAAGTGTCGGCGTACATTGTCTAGTGCGTACCGCAGAGCCTCACAGATAGCATAGAGCTCTGCCGTGTACACACTACAGGTGGCCGGGAGAGCAAAAAGAAACCGATCATTGTCGACAACGAACGCACAGCCCACCTTCGTATCTGTCCTTGAACCATCCGTGTAAACGACAACCGAACCTGGATAGCGGCCAAGAACGGACAGGTAGATCCTCCGATAAATCGAAGGGTCCGTGTCTCCTTTCGGGCCAGTGTGCAAATCCAGGATGATTTCAGGTCGTCGTACAACCCACGGAGGTACCCCACTTGGTTGTCTGACAAGGCAAGGAATCGAAGGTACATCAAACAATTCATAACTGCTATCCAAGCGTATCCCAACCGGCCGCGTCGCACGAGGATGAGCAACGTACAACAAACGGTTGCCATTGTTGAATACGCAGGGATAGCTCGGATGAAGTGCCATCTGTCGCAAATTTGCAGCATACGTAAGTAGTAGTTGCTGGCGCCTCAGGTGTAAAGGCGGCACACCAGACTCAGCGAGCAGGCTAGCGATGGGGCTAGTACGAAAAGCTCCCGTCGCCAACCTAACCCCGCTGTGGTGGATACTGTTCAGCTTCGCAAGAACGCTTGGCCTTGCGGAGCCATATGCTGCACTGCCGTAGTCTAACCGAGATAAAATGTGTGCCCGATAGAATCGCAGGAACACCACGCGGTCAGCTCCCCAATTAGTGCTGCTAAGAAACTTCAAGAGGTTAAGCCTCTTGGTGCATTGCACTTTTAGCTCCCGCACGTATGGCTCCCACGATAATTTACTATCAAAAAGGAGCCCAAGAAATCGGTAGGTGTCAACAACTGGAAGAACGGCATTACCTAGATAAAGCTCAGGATGAGGGTGAAGTGTACGTTGACGACAAAAGTGGACAACGGAGGTCTTTGCGGCAGAAAACTGAAAGCCATGTTCTAAGGTCCACTTCTCCACCCTCCTAATAGCTTGCTGTAACTGTCGCTCTGCGACTGCCATACTGCACGAGCTATAGTGCAGAGCAAAATCATCCACATATAGGGACGGTATTACTGCTGGACCAGCAGCAGCGACAATACCGTTTATGGCAATCGCGAACAGAGTGACACTAAGAACCGATCCCTGTGGGACTCCATTTTCTTGAACATGGTATTGCGAATATGTCCTAGCTACTCGGACACGGAATAGACGGAGGGACAAAAAATTCGCAATAAATACCGGCAAGTTACCTCGGAATCTCCATTGATGCAGGACTGAAAGGATGCCATATCGCCAGGTGGTGTCGTAGGCCTTCTCCAAGTCAAAGAAGACAGCTACCAAGTGCTGTTTGCGGAGAAACGCATCCTGGATAGAGCTCTCCAGGCGTACCAAGTGGTCTGTGGTGGATCGAGCGGCTCAAAATCCACATTGGTACTCGGACAAGAGTCCTTGTTTCTCCAGACACCACACGAGTCTGCGATTTACCATCCTCTCAAATAGCTTACACAGGCAATTTGTAAGACAAATCGGTCTGTAACTTCCTGCATACTTAGGATCTTTGTCAGGCTTGAGGACAGGGATGACTATGCCCTCTCGCCACTGAGACGGAAAATCACCCTCTGTCCACATTCGGTTGAACACACGAAGGAGATATAGTAAACTATCATCACTAAGGTGTTTCAACATCTGGTTATGGATGTTGTCCGGTCCAGGAGACGTGTCCTTGCAAAGCGCTAAGGCGCTGCGGAGTTCCCACTCCGTAAAGGGCACGTTGTAGTCCTCTGAAGCTTGGGTGGCAAAACTCAGGTGATGACGTTCTGCCTCCCGCTTCAGAGGGAGGAAATCAGGATTGTAATTCCCGGAGCCAGAGACATCCGCGAAATGACTAGCGAGATGGTTAGCAATCGCGAGGGGATCAGTGGCGACACTGCCTGCAATGGAAATTCCCGGTACAGCAGATGATCCTTGAATACCCGAAATTCGTCGAAGTTTCGTCCACACTTGAGATGATGGAGTATGTGACGTCATGGACGACACATATCTCTCCCATGAAGCCTTCTTACTTTGTCGAATAAGAACTCGCGCCTTAGCGCGGAATTTCTTAAATGTTACCAAGTTGGCCACAGTAGGCTGTCTACGGTAACGCTTATGAGCGCGACGGCGTTCTTTGATGGCTGCTGCTATTTCATCGTTCCACCAAGGAACGAGTTTTCGGCGAGGAGTCCCCGAGAAAAACGGAATGGACTCCTCAGCAGCAGCAAGAATAACTTGGGTGATGTAAGTTATTTCCTCGCCGACGGTCCGCCTGACATCTTCACTAAAGACAGCTAGTGATGTGTACTTTGGCCAATCAGCATGTTTAAGAATCCATCGAGGGGGAGCCTCGACGGGTTTATGATTCAACAAAGTAAGAACGATGGGAAAATGGTCACTGTCACAGAGATCATCGTGTGCATTCCACCGAAACAGTGGAACCAACGTTCAGCTGCATAGACTAACGTCTATGCGAGAATATGTGCCGTAACGTACACTAAAGTGAGTTGGTTCCCCTGTGTTCAAAATACATAAATCCAGATCTGATAGGAGTGTTTCCAGCTCTCTTCCTCGGGGGCAAGGCGTCTCAGAGCCCCATATGGGGTGATGGGCGTTAAAATCGCCCAATAAGAGGAAGGGTGGTGGAATGATCTATAAGATCAGCGACATCAGTGATGTTCAGATGCTGGCCTGGTGGAAGATAAACATTACACACTGTGGCTATGATAGGCAGCGAGACGCGAACAGCTACAGCCTCAAGAGGGGTTCTTAAAGGAACCTCTTCGCTGTAGCTATCAGAACGTACAAAAATGCCAACGCCTCCGGAAGCCCGGTGAGCATAGTATCGTTCTGTCGAGTATAGTTTGAAATTCCTCAAGACCGTGTGATGACCAGGTCGGAAATTGGTCTCCTGAATACAGACTATACTCGCTGCGTACTCACTAATAAGCTGACGTAACTCAGCAAGATGCCTGTCATAACCGTTACAATTCCACTGTAACAGTGCCATAGTGTGGACTATAAAAGGAGTGTTAGGTTATGAGCAACAAAATGCTCGTTAGCCTAAACACTATCTAGTTCTACATCCGTAGATGTAGAGGACAGCGCGACATCCATCCCGTCATCAAAAGATGGCAGGGGTGCCGCCCAGAACTTCAACGCTTTTCGGGCGCGAGGGGGTCCCCTACGAGGAGAGCGCCCAGGTTTGGGAGCAGGAGTGCCTCCCGGCGCAGACTCATATCCCCCAGATGGAGGGCATGACTTCTCCTTCGCAGGGGAAGTCCGAGAGCGCTCAGGACGGGCGCTCTTCTTCCCCTTTTTCTTTTCAAGTTTAGACGGGCTGGGAGATGGTTTCCCAGCCCTGGTCAACGAAGCCGCCTCCGCCGGCTGGGGCACGACTTTCGTCGACCTCCTAGGGGGGGGAGACTTAGTCTTCCCCCCTTGCTGTGCCGGCTGGCAGTTCCCAGCCGGCACAGACTTCTGGTTGGTCGAAGGTGGGGTGGTCCCCCCCTTCGAGCTTTGACTATTTGCGACGTTGCTGGGAGCAGCAACAGTCGCCTTGGGCGCAGCGGTCTGGACAGGTGTCTTGGTCGTAAATGACGAACCTGGAAGACTCTGAGCTATCAAGCTATAGTCGAGTGTACGGGCAGGTGTATTCATAGAATGAAACTTACGGCGCGCTCCTGGTAGGAAAGACCATCCAGGGTCTTGATCTCCTGGATCTTCTTCTCACTCAGGTATGTCGGACAATTCCGATCCCGAGGAGAATGAAAACCGGAGCAGTTAGTGCACTTGTATGGAGTTGTGCACTCCTCCGCGCCGTGAGCTACTCGTCCACATGTACCACATACAGCCTGATTCGAACAGCGAGATACCATATGTCCGAATCGCTGGCATTGATAGCATCGCATAGGAGGCGGGATGTACGGCCTCACATCGCAACGATAAGTTGTTACCTTGACTTTCTCTGGTAACACTGACAACTTGAAAGAGACAATGAAGGCACCAGTGGCAACGTCTTCACCGTTGACCTTGCGCGTAATGCGCCGGACGTGTGTCACGCCACGGTTCTTCATGTCTTCCATCAACTCGTCGTCAGTGTTCAAAATAAGGTCGCGGTGAAAGATGACTCCGCGAACCAGGTTCAAGGACTTATGCTCCTCCACTTTGACGGGGATTTCGCCATAGTGCTCGCATTTGAGCAGCTGATCAGCTTGCAGTGCTGTACGAGTCTTCATAAGCAAACTACCGTTGCGCATTTTCTTAAGGTCCTCAAGTTCACCGTAAACGCCTTCGATGTGTCGACTAAAAAGGATCGACTTCACCAGCTTAAAATCATGCCCATCGGTTCTGGTAGCGACCAGAAACCTAGGGAAGCTGGATCCCATTCCTTCACGCTGCGCATGTTCCCAGGGAGTTGAACCTCTCAGGGAAGCAAAAGTTAAAGACTTAGGTGGGCGACCACCTTGTGAGAGCCGACTTCGTTTGGAAGCCATGCCCGATAGCATCCTCCCCGAATGCCACCCACTCCGATCAGGGGTCTCCGTAGCCGAACCAAGCAGCCAAGGCAATACCCACCTGGTCGTAGCAGGTACTGCCCGGGGTCCGATGTTGAACGATGCCTAATACGGGATGACTGAGGCAATGAGCACTAGGACTCCCTTCCTCCGGTCACCCGCAATAGCATGTACCCCATAGCGTGTACAGAGCACTAACAATAGAAAAAATAAATAAAAATAATTAATAATAATATGTCCTTCTGGCATTCGGCTGTGCGGGGACCTGCGTTGTCAGGCGGATACCACTGCCCGGGTACATGACACTCCCACCCGCCGCGTCCTGGGTGGTTGCTGGCACGGGCTTTCGAGCGTAGTCGCACACATAGGAGCTCCATCGCCGGGCAGCACGCACATCAAATTTTGAATGGTCTACATCTGACCCTCAGAAAAATAATAAAAAATAAAGAGGGGACCATGGCCACATGACCCTTTAAGTCGCCTTCTACGACAGGCAGGGATTACCTATGGATGTATTCAGCCTCTCCCATCCACAGGAGGTCCATCACATTATACCAACCGCAATCCATGTCCGCGCCAAGGTCGCCCCTTTTTGTCGCCTCTTACGACAGGCAGGGGATACCGCGGGTGTATTCTGCATGTGTGTCCCCCACCCGCAGGGGGTAGTGTGTTTGGTCCGCGAGAGGTATTTTATTTCCCTCAAGTCCGCCGGCAAGCCGGTTAGGACCCCCCTATCCGCCACCTGGGACGCGCCACGTGGGAGTATCACCTCTCCCCCTGCTACGCCATCGTAGTAGGTTCGTGGATCAGCGATTGTAAATTAGAGATGGTAATGATTAGATTTACTGCATTTCTGCTTTTGCAGGTGCTGTCCATGATTTACTGTCAGATTGTCGGACACCAACAGATATCTTTCCGACATTGGTAAAACCTATCATCAAAGATATAACTTATCAATCAAACCTTTATGCTACTCAGAATAGCAAGATTCTAAACCTGCAAGAAAATGAATTACTTTCTTTTATTGGTGATGCTTGCTTGTTGTTTTAAAGGGCCTAACATCGAAGGTCATCGGCCCCTAATGGTACGAAATGAGACTAAATGAAATGACAATTTAAAATTCCAAAGTCCTCCACTGACCAGAATTCAAAGCATGAAGACGAAGAATGAATGAATGGATGGATGGATATGAATTTAACATGATCAGTGGATCTGACCCACAGTGCCTAACATGTACAGAAGCTGGCACAAAACAATAGTAGTACTGACCAAGGGACTACTTCTAAAGTACGATGCTGAATCGATTATGCGTATAGTCGAAACAGGTCAAAAATCCAGGTCATCAGCACCTCATAATGGTATTTATCGCTAGGAAAGTAGAACCATGCTGCGTAATATTGCGGTACTAATCAAAAGTAGCGGAGACTCGCGGTATTCCACACAGTATGGTACTATCCACAGGTAGTGTAATGCGCATATGTAACACAGACCTATAGTGTCTCGCACACTGCGGCGCCACTTACAGGCAACGCAAACCTATAACGGCAACGCAAACCTAAGGCGTTCCTCACATAAGTGGACTAACCACAGGGACTCGTACTATCCCGTGGAAATACTCACGTAGTGGGAACGGAGTATAGGTAAGGCAGAACCATGGTGTCGCTAATCCCATGGTGTCGCTCATATAGGGGTATGAATCACAGGTACTGTAGGATCCCCATCCTGATTCACACACTGTCGCTACAAATCACAAACCTATTGCGTACCTAACATAGTGGTACTACGCAAGTAAAGGCAACTCATGGTGTTCCCTGTGTGATGGTACTAATTACAAGTAGTTTCATGGTTCTAATTCGATCGTCCCTTGGTCGCCCCTTTTAGTCGCCTCTTACAACAGGCAGGGGATACCGTGGGTGTATTCTTCGTCTGCCTTCCCCACCCACAGGGGGTGTGTGTTTGGTCCGCGAGAGGTATTTTATTTCCCTCAAGTCCGCCGGCAAGTCGGTTAGGACCCCCCTATCTGCCACCTGGGACGCACCACGTGGGAGTATCACCTCTCCCCTTGCTACGCCTGCATAGCAGGTTCGTGGTTTTTTTATTGGAATAAACTTTCTGATGGGTTACAACTGTTTACCATTATGGAAGCATTAGTGGGCTACAAGTGCAATTTGCGTGTAAAAGTGGTAGCTGAGACTATGTCTAGAAATCGATTTGAAGATATTTTGCACTTTTTACACGTGAATGACAACAATGAAGTTCCACAAAACAATGGGGATAAACTGTACAAACTACAAGACCAATGATCAACAGCCTAAATGTCAGATATAAGGAGGTTTACAATGGTACGCAGGAACTAAGTGTCGATGAATCTATTATACTATACAAAGGCAGAAGCTTGCTAAAACAGTATAATGCTATGAAGCCAGTGAAACGCGGTTACAAGCTGTGGACTGTAGCTGACCAAAAGTTCATAGTTTATCAAGGCAAGGGGGGACAAAATGCAGAATACAGTTTGGGAGAAAGTGTTGTTCTTCAATTAACAATGCCATTTTGGGGACAGAGAAGGACTGTATTTTTCAACAAACATTTTCTCCACCGTAAAGTTATTGGAAAAACGGAAGTCAGAAGAAACTTTTGCCTGTGGGACGAATCGCCATACTAGACCTGGGTTGCCAAACTTGGTGGATGACAAGAAGATGGCTCGTGGGGATTGTGATTATCGCTTCTCAAATTTGAGGATAGTTTATAAGTTGAAAGATAATAGAGCCGTCCACCTCATCTTGAATTATCATGAAAATGAAACCACCACTGTGCAAAGAACAATGAAAGACCGTAGTGTGTCCAGAAACTGTGTCAGACTATAACCAGTTCATGGGAGGTGTTGACCTTGCAGATCGTCTTCGTGCCTTGTATCCAGTGGACAGAAAATCTAGGAAATGGTGGCACAGGATACTTTGGGGTGTTTTGGATATTACATTTGTCAATGCCTACGTGGTGTATAATGACCTCATTGACAAAATTACCATGCTAGAGTTCAGACGCTCTGTTGCGCAAGGGATGATAACAAGCACGGATGCATCACATGGACAGAAAAGAAATTCTGGACAGGCAGTGACGTGCAAGTCAGATATAAAACGAAGTAAAACAGCTTTCTCTGTTCCACGCGATGTCCGTACAGGCAACACAGGCATCCATTACCCAAAGTTTGTGCCTGGTAGGGGACGATGTGAAGTTTGCATCTCCCAAAAAGTTGAATCAAGACCCCATTCCAAATGTTCATACTGGAATGTATTTCTGTGTCTCAATGAGAAGAAGAACCATTTTGTGGAATACCACAAAATGCTAGTCTGAGATCAGATCAAAGGACAGTGAAGATGTTCATATAAAAAACATTTTTTCTCTCATAAACCATATGATTTGTGTGTGTCTTTATGTTTAGTCATACAAACTGTTGATTTAATAGTACTCCAGTGTCCCTTTTATTAAAATGTTGATTTAATAGTACTCCTGTGTCCTTTTTATTGTGATGTTGAACAGTCCTTTTCCCAGTATTGTGCAATGTTCCGAGACAACCGACATTGGTTGTGGTGAAAAATTTGGAAAATGTTTTCTTACTTCATTGCAATAGTGATCTCTTTTAATACACCTCTGCCACAACATGATTGGGAAGTGATTTTTTTTTTTAACTTAAGTGTTTACAAATTTGCAATACTGAACTAATAAAGCAAATTGAAGAAGATCAGTATAAAGCACTCCGCACAAGACAATCGCGCTTTCCAACGGACATACCGATGGAGGTTGGGAAGCACACATGTAACAAACACTATGTTACAATAACACAACACCTATAACCATTACAGATGATGAAATAGAACAGCACATACCCTTCACAATAGCTGAAGTAAAGAAGGTTATTGAGGCCATGAAGAACCATAGAGGTGCAGGTCCGGATGGAATTTTTAATGAACATCTGAAAGCTTCAGCACCATACCTAATGCTAGTATGGACAGAGCTGCTGAACAAATGTCTAGAGACAGGGAAGATTCCATCATCTTGGAGGAAGTCACCCATAAAGATGCTCTATGAAGGAAAAGGAGAGGTGAATAGACCCGAGTCCTATAGAGGAATTGCACTGGAACAAGTAGGTTTCAAACTGCTTACAAGATTGCTGACCAAACGCATGGGCACAACAACAGATCCGCTTTTACCGGAAGAACAGTATGGCAGATCAACTTTGATGGCAGCTGGAAATCTACTTCAAGACATCCACCGAGCAACTGCCGAACGAGGGAAGATGTATGTAGTTTTCATTGACTATACCAAGGCCTTTGATAGAGTAAACAGGACAAAGATGCTGAAGAAGCTGGAAGCTTTAATTGGCAGAACATGGCTGACAAGACTAGCAGTAAATATATTAACAGAAAATTTCGTACAAATAAATGACAACCTTTGCACATCCAAATGGATCAGCCAAACTATTGGAGTGCTTCAGGGCGAACCACTGAATCCATTACTATTCAATGTGCTAACGCATGATGCGACAACCAAGATCAAGAGATGCACTAAGAGTGTAAACACATACATATGTGCCGATAATATAGCATTGGCCTCAGAGAATAGAGATGAACTGCAGACTGCGATGGATCTCATCACAGAACGGGCAGAGGAGAATGAAATGGCGCTAAATATAAACAAAACTGAGTTAGTAGTATTCAAGAAAAGTGGTGAATTAGCAAAACAGGACTTTATACAGTGCAAAGAACAGAGGCTCAGGAATAGCAATGCCTACAAATACCTTGGAATCACAATTCAAGTAACTGGAACGTCTTTCTCGATATACCGAGGGAAAGAACAGCCGCAGCAATAGGGAACATCAACGACATCAAGCAGCTACCACGCCTGTTCCGGGAGACAGCCATGTGACTTTTAGTACTAAAGGTTATGCCTATAGCCACATATGGTCTGGAGTTAATATGGAAGTTCGTCACGAAGAAACAGCTACAAGAATTGGAAAGTCTGAAAGCGAGGTTCCTCAAGCGAGTTCTAAGCATCTCGAAATACACTCCATCTCGACTAGTCTATGTATTGGCGAGGGAAAAGTTTTTAATGGAGGATGTAAGATTTCACCTACTGCTACCATCCACAACAAGTTATCGGGAGCTCTTGTAAGACCTGAAAGAAAAAAGAGCAGATATTGGGATGGATTTCTATGGGACAGACACCATGATCAACCGTGAATGGACACGCACAGGATATGACTTACAGCATACACGGGTTTCATCATAAAGTATGCCAGACCTTGAATTACCATGAACCAGGCCCGGATTGCGTGTGCAGACTCTGTGACCAACACAGCGAGAAATATCATGCCTTACAGTGCAAGCGTAGGCAACAAACGATCACCCAGCTTGCCAATGACTAATGGACATGACAAAAATGCAAACAAACTTGGTGACAATAAGTAGAAAGAGATTGTATTTACTTACATGGCCATTGGCTGCAATAAAATTCTTATTAATATTGAAACAAAATAGTTTTGAAATTTTATACATATTTTTCCAGATTTTTAGCACATCAATTTAGGCATATCCAGGAAGTCTATTCATATGATGGCCGAAGTGGCAGGTGCACTGAATGGTCTCTGATACATTCAAGAGGTGTTACAACCATTTGCGTGGGCCTTCTGAACCTCATTCGGTGATCATTTCATTAGAGCAGATGGCAATACAAGTACTCACTGTCATGGGAGAGTGTTGTGATACCTCCAAAGACACAACACTAATGGATTGATTTGCACTATCCCCAGACAAGAATACAACTGAGCATGTATGGGACATTATGAAAGTGACCATTTTAGAGCATCCAAACCCACCAGAAATTCTTCAGGGAAAGTTTGCCCCAAGACAATCTTGATGACCTCATTCAACGCATGAATTAGAGGGTGGAAGAACTCGTCCATATGCGGGGTGGCCGTACCCATTACTACAGACTGCTAGTACCGGGTGATGACGTGTATTTCAAAGTGTTCTTTTCTGGACTTAATTTCAGAAGATGCCTTTTGTTTTGCTTATTCAGTATATATTGTTCAAAATGTTTGATTCACAAAGAAATATTTACGGCAAAATCACCAAGTGGTTGACTGTAAGAATCCAATATAGTCGTGCCCATTTTATTCCAAACTTTTGTTGAGCAGAGTAGTTTTATAATTTCACAATAGCTACAGGAAAAATCATCAAGCAAACAGAGAAACAAAAATGTTTCCTGCTAAACAAACATGGTGAGAAAGTGACTTTCCTTAAATAAAAAAAAAAAATAAATAAAAAATAAAAAAACCCTTAACTGCATTTTGTGTCTGTCATCACTTAATGAACAGTGAGTTTGAAGGAAAATGGTGATGTTCCTAAACATGTTGATTGTGCAGAAGTAACATTAATTTGCTCATACCACGCTATGTCAACTAGCGAGCTCTCTCGTCGACATTTAAAGGCGATAAAACTAAGAAACAATGTTAGGTTTTGGTCCACCCAATCAATATACACATCACTTTACAAGTAAACTATTTCATTAAAGAACATGTATTTAAATATATTTAGGGACATGTCTGGTATCCCCGATTTGGATTTTTGGACACGATCGTGCACGATACCTTTGTAATAATAGATAAGCATTACAACAATATTAACAATATCTCACAGTTTTTAAATTCATTAGATGAAAGAATAAAATTCACACTTAAAAATGAGAAGGACAATGCTTTGAATTTCTTGGATGTAACCGTTAAGGGGGAACCTGGCAAGTTCTCTTATAAAGTATACAGAAAGGATATGTTCACTCCTGTGACCATTAAAAATGATTCTTTACATCCTGGGAGATATAAAAGGGCTGCCTATTTTAGTATGGTTTATCGAGCCTTCAATTTACCTTTATCTCATACAGAAAGAGGAAAAAGAATTACGATACATACAGAAGATAGCTATTATGAATGGGTTCAGTGTTAATACCATCAATAAAATTATAAGTAAAGTAAAAAGAAAGAACAACATAAGATTAACACCAGAGAATCCCAAGAGTTCAAAATACGATCAATGCTTCGCCCACGTACATGGGGCAAACACGTAGGAGTTTTCAAACCAGATATCTCGAACACGTCAATGCCAACAGACACAAGAAGTAATCTGCCATGAGTGCCCATTGGGGGATACTGTTCACCAATATACTGACATAAATAAAGACTTGCTTTACAAAAAGTAAGCAAAGGGAACCTGATGAGCAATTACAAAAATATTTACATAGGTTTGGACCAGAGTATTACCGCAAACAAAAATTTAAATGACCTACAAGAGAACAAAAATCCGTTGTTGTTTGAGTCATCAGTCCATAGACTGGTTTGATGCAGCTCTCCATGCCACCCTATCTTGTGCTAACCTTTTCATTTCTACGTCATCTGCTCTAATCTGCTTGTCATATTCATATCTTGGTCTACCCCTACCGTTCTTACCCCCTACACTTCCTTCAAAAACAAACTGAACAAGTCCTGGGTGTCGTAAGATGTGTCCTATCATTCTATCTCTTCTTCTCGTCAAATTTAGCCAAATCGATCTCCTCTCACCAATTCGATTCAGTATCTCTTCATTCGTGATTCGATCTATCCATCTCACCTTCAGCATTCTTCTGTAACACCACATTTCAAAAGCTTCTATTCTCTTTCTTTCTGAGGCAGTTATCGTCCATGTTTCACTTCCATACAATGCCACGCTCCACACGAAAGTCTTCAAAAACATCTTTCTAATTCCGATATCAATGTTTGAAGTGAGCAAATTTCTTTGCTTAAGAAAGCTCTTCCTTGCTTGTGCTAGTCTGCATTTTATGTCCTCCTTACTTCTGCCATCGTTAGTTATTTTACTACCCAAGTAACAATATTCATCTACTTCCTTTAAGACTTCATTTCCTAATCTAATATTTCCTGCATCACCTGCCTTCGTTCGACTGCACTCCATTACTTTTGTTTTGGACTTATTTATTTTCATCTTGTACTCCTTACCCAAGACTTCATCCATGCCATTCAGCAACTTCTCGAGATCTTCTGCAGTCTCAGATAAAATAACAATATCATCGGCAAATCTCAAGGTTTTGATTTCCTCTCCTTGGACTGTGATTCCATTTCCAAATTTCTCTTTCATTTCCTTTACTGCCTGTTCTATGTAAACATTGAAAAGGAGAGGGGACAAACTGCAGCCTTGCCTCACTCCTTTCTGGATTGCTGCTTCTTTTTCAAAGCCCTCGATTCTTATCACTGCAGACTGATTTTTATACAGATTGTAGATAATTCTTTGTTCTCGGTATCTGATCCCTATAATCTTCAGAATCATAAATAGCTTGGTCCAATCAACATTATCGAATGCCTTTTCTAGATCTACGAATGCCGTGTACGTGGGCTTGTCCTTCTTGATTCGATCCTCTAAGATCAGACGTAAAGTCAGGATAGCTTCACGTGTTCCTACATTTCTTCTGAAGCCAAATTGATCTTCTCCCAACTCAGCTTCAACTTGTTTTTCCATTCTTCTGTAAATAATACGTGTTAAAATTTTGCAGGCATGAGATACTAAACTAATGGTGCGGTAGTTTTCACACCTGTCAGCACCGGCTTTCTTGGGAATAGGTATAACAACATTCTGCTGAAAATCGGATGGGACTTCTCCTGTCTCATACATCTTGCAGACTAAATCCGTTATATGAACAAATACCATCACTTCTATCAACACGGAAAATTAATAATTTGAAGTCACCTCTAATTCAAACTTCCCGCCCTCCCGCTCCTACTATAGGCCTTCCCCCGCCAATAGCACTGTTCCCCCCCCTCCTTCCGCCACTAGCCAAGTTCCGCTGGGCAAAAGAAAACACAACTACAACACGCACAGTAGCATGGCGAGAAGCAAGTCAGAGCGAGACTCAGTCTAAACCAGCTATAGGGAGTTTCATTTATGGTAAGCTTTTACGTCGTACATTCGTGACGGAATCTCTTTTCTTTGATATCCGAGGGTTTCAAACCCATTAATTTCTCTCTCTCTTTCTTTGCAGACCTTGTCTTTTTCAAAAAGGAATATACTTAAGATTCAAGCTACGAATATGGTGGTCATGCAGCGCTGATCTTTGTCATACGACAGGCGGTCTCATAAGGCTTCAGATTTCTCCTACCAGAATAGTTCCATTTGAAAGAAAATTCTACAAGTTAATGCTTTTAAATGTTCTGATATGGATTTAGTACCATTCCTTTTCCAAGGCTAGAATTTCGATCTCACCAGTCAACACACTGAAAATACCAGATTCCAACAATGCTTGCAACGTTTTTCAAGTAAGGTCCTTCATATTTAACTTTGCAGAAAGATTGTTTGCAAGAAGTGTTAAACTTCCTCATAAAATGTGTGTATATTTGGTATCCAATGTTTTTACAACAGTTCAAAAGGAACTTCCGTTTTAAATACGGACAGCAACAATGGACACTGATTCCGTATGAGACGTTATGGCAGGCCTGTTTCATATTTCAAGTTATATTTCATTTTTTTATCATTGAAGACAACAAATTTTTTTGCAAGAAGTGAGGTCAATTTGTGTAAATAATGTATTTATATCTTTTATGTTTCTCAAAAATGTCCTTAAAAAGGCATTGTGTTCTTCCATTTTTTTTTTCAATTTCTGAATTCTGAGTTTGTAACCTACCACGTGATTTTATGGCAGATGAAGTCTTAAATAGAGACGAAACATGTCCCTAAATATATTTAATATGTTTTTTAATTAAATAGTTCCCTTGTAAAGTGATGGGTGTTGACTGGGTGGACCAAAACCTAACATTGTTTCTTAGTTTTAACTGTATCAATACGGATCTACACAAAGAAGTTCGTAAATTGTACTATTTAAAGGCGATGTCGGAGTAGATTAGTAATACACGTCAACTGCTGTTGCATAAAGGAAATGGAAATGAAAGAGAACACGTTTTCGTAATAAATGAATAAATAAAGTGTCCAATAGCAGTCATTAACTCTTAAGAATAAAAGCTGAAGTAAATGATTGCTTAATTTTAATGCTAAATACACCAATTAAGTAATAGTGGGATACACCTCAAGATATGGCAGAGGGCATCACTGGTTTCAGAGGTTAGATTATATTTTTTCACGTCAGGTTAAATTTTGGAAAGGCTATCAGCATGTAAATTTATGGCAAGAAAGTTATCATTTCTCTACTGGCGCTTGAAATATGCTTTCATGATACATATAGTATGGTTAACTTAGGTGACACTGTTTGAACAAGAAAACTGAAACGTTTGCCACGAAACGAGATCGATCATCTTCGGTACGGTATTTTCTCGCTATTTGCACTTTTCGACATTCAAAGGCGATGTCGGAGTCAATTAGTAATACCCATCAACAGCTGTTCCATAAAGAAAATCAGAAATACATTTTTACAATAAATACGTAAATAGCTATGCTATTCCCATGTAAATTTATAGTGAGAATGTTATCATATCTCTACTGGCGTATGGAATATGTTTCATGATACATATAGTACGGTTAAGTTAGGTGACGCTATCTGAATAAGAAAACTGGAACGTTTGCCAAAGAGTCCTCTGGAGTGATGTTATAATTTTTTCAGAATTAAATTAGATCAAAAATTAGATGTTTGGCTTAATTCTATTGTGGAGTTTTATCTCCCGTATGCAGTTATCAGACTGTGCCTCTTAAATAGGCTTCTGTTAAGTTCACCTGCATACACCCCAGCGTCAGTGGGTAGGGTTCGACACATCCCACACTGATGAGTCTAGTGTCAGACCTAAGATGAAACGCTGGTTAATAGAGCAAACGCCTGAAAAGCCAAACATCTAATTTTTTATCTGATTTTTAATATGCTCTATTGGTGGAAAAATGTCTAATTCCCTCCATGGGAACTTAGAATTTCCACTCAGAATTAAATTAAACATACACTTTCAGATAGAATCAGATTTCGAAAAATAACGAACAAGCAAGCCAAAGTGCGGATAACACCCGCAAAAATGCAAGTTTTGAACTAACTGATTGCCATTTCACACCAATTTTAATGTGTGTGGGGTTTTTCCCCCGACTACAAAAATCGGATACAACGACAATCCGTTATAGCGAGTACATTTTTTGCTGTTATGAATTCGCTATAACGGACTTCTACTGTAATTTAATTCATTCAAATGTTAAATAACCCTCAATATTAGGCCTATTGATTTTTTAAGGTCCTGGAAGACTGCAGGAATATTCTGTACCTCGAATCATACAACAGGAGGAAAGATTAAAAAAGGCTGTGAAAGATGAGTTTCATTTCTTTGTGATGAAATGACTGAAAAAAAAAAAGGGCAATGTTTGTTTATGGTTCTGATAAATGTGCTTACTTGTCGTGATAGTACAGTTCAGAAGTTATTCATAGGAGGAGTGAAAGTTATTGCAAATGCTACAGAATGTTCACAAGCAATTACAAGTGTAATTCACAAACTTGAAATTCAGTACCAGAATGTAGTTTCTATAACTTCAGATTCAGCATGTTACATGGGCAAGTGTATAAACGCAGTTAGGGTTTTAGTTTAAGAGGGGTTAGTACACATGCAGTACTGGGCTCATAAAATGAATTTGGTGGGCAGTGTGTGGGCCGTGGAACTCAGTGCTTTAAGCCAATGTGTTCTACAGGCAAAACACATCTTCCTTAACACACAAAGAGAAAGCATGCATACATTCAATTCTTGAATAAGAAATATGAAGACGAACCCACTAAACTAAATTCTTCCCTATTTCTGTCATCACGAGGTGGATGGTTTGAAAGTGTCGAGTACCCTGGAGAATACCATCATTATCTAGTAGACTTTGTTGTAACTACTGAAGACGAGAGTGTCGCTATGAACAATTTTAAAGCCTTGACCCCTAAGTAACAAAAATTCTTTTCCTAGCTATTTTTCTTGCTGAGCATTGCTCAAAATGTTATAACTTGCTGCTCACATTAAGAGTGCTCCAACATGCCATTAATTTCTTTTTTTCTTCTTTTTTTTTCTAGTGGCTTTACGTTGCACAGACACAAATAGGTCTTATGGCAACGATGCGATAGGAAAGGGCTGAGAGTTGGAAGGAAGCGGAAATGGCCTTAAGGTACAGCCCCGGCATTTGCCTGATGTGAAAATGGGAAACAATCTTCAAGGCTGTCGACAATGGGATTTGAACCCACTATCTCCTGGATGCTAGCTCACAGCTGAGTGCCCCAAACCGCACAGCTAACTTGCCCGTACATGCCATTAATTCATAAATTTAAGCCTAAGATTAGTGACCTTTCAAAGGGCTTTAAATTACTAGAGGATGCATTTTTTTTTTTTTTAAGACAACCTTGGATAAACTTTCCCAACTACCAAAGCAAATTCAAACACATTTAACATCTTTGTTTCAATCTGCAAGTAGAGCAAGCCTGAAAAAGCTGAACCACTTTAACAGAAATGCACAGGAAATTTTTATCATTTCTTCTCTTAGTAAAATTTTGATCCAAGAAGCATAATAGAAGGTGATCTAGAAAATGATGAACTCTCTCATTTAATAAAGCAAATTCCCATCCTATGAGAACTTTCTACATCAGAATATCTTGAACCACACAAAGTGTTTAGGTATCTAGTTAGTAGTTCATGTAGAGCAGGTAGAGATACAGCATTGATGTGATTGACATTC